>NC_089222.1:31861789-32161789 GCF_963924675.1 Phocoena phocoena | reverse complement strand
AGGTTCCTAAAAAACTAAAAATAGAACTACTGTATGACCCAGCAATTCCACTCTTGGGTGTATAACTGAAAAAAAATGAAAACACTAATTCGAAAAGATACATGCACTCCAATGTTCATAGCAGCATTTTTTACAGTAGCCAAGATATGGAAGCAACCTAAGTGTCCATCAACAGATAGATAAAGAAGATGTGGGGTGTGTGTGTGTGTGTGTGTATATATATATATATATATATATACACACATACATATATAACACACATACACACATATATATATGGGAATACTACTCAGCCATAAAAAAGAATGAAATTTTGCCATTTGCAACAACATGGATGGAGGGTATTTGGCTAAGTGAAATAAGTCGGAGAAAGACAAATACTGCATTATATCATTTATATGTAGAATCTAAAAGAAAACAAACTAATGAATATAACAAAAAAGAAAACAGACCCACAGACATGGAGAACAAACTACTATTTTCTAGTGGGGAGAGGGAAGTGGGGAGGGGCAAGATAGGGGTAGGGGTTTAAGAGGTACAAACTGCTATGTATAAGATAGATAAGCTACAAGGATATATTGTACAGCACAGAGAATATAGCCAATAGTTTATAATAACTATAAATGAAGTATAACCTTTAAAAATTGTGACTCACTATGTTGTTCGCCTGAAACTTATATAACCTTGCACATCAACTATACTTCAATTAAAAAAAATACCTACCATATAAGTTCTTTTTAAGTGTTTGCTGTTATGATGATGACGATTACTTAAATCTGACTGAAGCCTGAGCACTCTCTTCTATCTTGTTCTATTGAATAAAAATTGTTTTTAAGTTTTTAAAAAAGACAAAAAAACAAAAAACACTCTTCAAACAGATAAGTAATGTCAGATTCCTGCCAGAAAGGTTTAATCAGGTTATCTGCAGGGGTTAGGGACAATCTGTAATGATTCCTAAGGATTGTTCCCTGTTGCTGATTCAGGATCAAAAATTTAAGTTAAGAAATGGTTTGTGTGAGTGTCTAGCAAGCAAGGGATGTCTGTTGTCATCATGTAACTGTGCTTTTGTTTTCTACGGTGTATAGATCATGACAAATGAGCTCTTTGAAAAGCACTACAAACATGGGAGCAAGTTTCTGACTTCATTTCCAGACGGGACAACACAAATATTGTATCCTTTCTTTCAACAACTTATTTTCGTTAGCTTTATTTCTTCACAAAAAGGAAAAGAAAAAATAGATTGAAAAATATGAAGAAAAAATAGTTATTACCAAATTCTACCATCCAGAGCAAAGCTGTTAACATCTTTTTATACATCTTGCCTTACTTTTTTCCTATGAGTAATTATATAATTCTTTAAAAATTAATTCTTCAACTATTTATATTTTGTAACTTGCACCCTTTACATAATATTATACAATAAATATTATACAATAAATACTCATAAATGTTATGAGTATATAATATGCAATAAATATAGAGATACAACACCATCTTTATAAGCACATGGCATTCCATCACAGTGATGTACTGTAATTCCTTTCATCTATCCCCTATCACTAATCAAAGGTGTTTTTACAATTTTTGGCTGTTTTATACAACAGCTACATGAACAGCTTTGTGCATACCTCGCTGCACACTTATCACTTACTTCCTTGAATTAAATACCTAGGGATAGAAATTCTGGGTAAGAAATTATGGACATTTTAAAGGTTTAATAGATTTTGCCCCCCAGAAAATGTGTACCAGTTTACACATCCATGAGCAGCATGTTATTTTTTAATACAAAAATTCAATATCCATTTTATGGAACACTCAGTTATTGAGTGTTCAAGTTATTGATCAATTGAATTCTGCCTGATGATCAGACCATTTGCTATTTTGACGCAAAGGCCATTTAATATCTCAAGGAAAGTAAAACGAAACTATGAAATGAGAAGGACCTTTTGGTGAACTAAGGGCCTCATTTTGTAGGAGAAAGTCATTTTTAGTCATAGTTGCCTAAATGTTTAGTCAAACCCCACTAAGAAACCAGAAAAACGGCTTTCATGGCATAGGAAGTGTAATGAAGTTTTAGTTCCCTAGGCCCTTTGAGAAAGAGTGTAGGTTTTTTGTTTTAATTATATCAAAAAATTTTAAATAACTTCCCCAGCTTGTATCATTCGTTATCATTTCCTGCCCTGGCTTTAATTCGTTTTCACTCCTTTGAAGGCTATGGCTGATTTTCAAAATGATTCAGAATCAATTTTGTGTTTAATTCACCTCTGGACTTCCGATCAGCTGAGATAGGACTGAATATTAACAGTTAGTGAATTATCCTCAGTATATTTTATACTTTTTGATGCTATTGTAAGTGGAATTATTTTAATTTCATTTTCAAAATGTTCACTGCTAGTGTATAGAAATACAACTTATTTTTATATATTGATCTTTTAGCCTACAACCCTACTGAACTCTTTTGTTAGTTCTAACATTATTTTGTGGATTCCTTAGGATTTTCTATATACAAGAACATGTTATCTGCAAATAGAGATAGTTTTACTTCTTCCATTTCCAATCTGAATGTCTTCATTTCTTTTTCTTTCACAAAATTTTCCTGACTGGAACCTCCAGTGTGAGGTTGAACAGCAGTGGAAAGAGTGAACATTTTTGTTTAGTTCCTGATCTTAGGGGGAAAACACCTAGTCTTTAATCATTAAGTATGATGTTAGCTCTGGGGTTTTGTTAGACATTCTCTGTCAGGTTGAGGAGGCTCCCTTCTATTCCTAGTTCATTGAATCATTTATCATGAAAGGTATTGGATTTTGTCAGATGCTTTTTCTTCATCTATTGAGATGATCATCTGTTTTTTGCTCTTTATTCTATCAATATAGTATGTTTCATTAATTTATTTTTAGATGGTAAACCAACCTTGCATTCCTGGGATAAACTCCACTTTGTCGTGGTACATAATCCTTTTAATATGTTGCTAGATTCCTTTGCTGGTATTTTTGTTGAGGATTTTTGTGTCTCATAAATATATTTTGATCCACATAAAAAGCATGAAATTATTTTGTAATAACCCTCCCATTTTCAGAATGCTTTATAGTTTCAAAGGGCTCTCTTATAAATTGAATTTATTCCCAGTATAAAGACCATTAGCATAACTCAAATGACCTTATCTGATCTCAGCTACCCATCTGGAAACCTAGCCATCATCCAAGTGCCCAATAAGATAAATGGCTTCACCTGCATAGTCCAAGAAGACATGCCCACTAACCCTGCAATCCTGGCAGTGCTAGATTCTTCGGGTCGAAGTTCCTGCTATCATCCCAATGGAAATGTCTGGTAGGCTTCTATGTTCCTCCTGCTGTCATTTTGTTTCTCAGGTTTTGTGAAATTTTATTTTTCCTTTTATTTTTTCAACTTTATTGAGATATAATTGACATATACTGTGTAAGTTAAAAGTGTACTGCGTGTCGATTTGATACACTTATATGGTGCAAAATGATTACCTCTATAGCATTAGCTAACACAGGCAACATGTCACATAATTACCATTTCTTTTTTGTGTTGAGAACATTTAAGATATACTCTCTTAGCAACTTTCAAGTTTATAATACAGTGTTAACTATAATCACTATGCTATACATTAGATCCCCAGATCTTATTCATCTTATAACTAGAAGGACAAAAATAGCTTTAAGAAGATTTATTTATATTAGTGGTCTTTAGATAGTAATGTTCAACTCAGATAAATTTTTGATTTATGTCATTCCATATGCTGCTTAGTGGAAAAATCCCAGGCAACTACATAAAACAAAGCTCATCATATTTTTTTCTATAAACAGAAAGAAAATATACAATTTTAATATTAGAAAAACATCTCTAAATAAATTGTATGGCCATCCTAGGGATCTGAGCTATGAACCCAGGCAGTCTCTCTAGATGCTATGCCCTGATAATGTTATCCTGGCTTCATCTATGGAAATAATTCGCAATGGACAGCTGCCATACTGTGTTGTTACTGTTTGAGACATATCCCTAACAAGTAGGCTTCCCATAGCCACAACCAACAATAATATACAAACAAAATCTCTAGAGAAATGAAGGTCCTAATGCCTTCGATCTACTAACTTACACACTCTGTGATTTCATATTATTTCATTTAGTCTGAGAAAGTAAAATTTGGGTTCTAACTTCAAATACAATTTAATCTTTTGAAGCTTTTCAGAAAGAGATATTCTCTCCCTTTAACTTATTTACAGGTATAACAATCTTATCTTGAGACACTCTGCCAATAATTGACAGAAATTTGAACACTCTGCCAGTACTTGAGAAAGTTAGGACACAGGGAGATATTTGTACTTTTAGTTCAAAGCAGTAGTCAATCCAAACCTCCAAGTCTATTGGAGACTTTCTGCTTATCCTTCAGGGTTCAGTAGCAGCTCTGCATCACATCGGGTGGGGCACTATATCAACTGTCACCAGATATTCACTGGCTTCTAGGATTTCTCCCTTTACCAGTAAAGACCTCCCAGCCACCGACTGAACTCCCGGGCCCACTGACATGACTCCTTGACACTCTCATAGCCCCTCTCGCTGCTTCTTGTGTAGCAAGCCCACCTCCCCTGCGGGACTGAAGTCCCTTGAAGGCACACCCTGCACCTTTGCCACTACATAACATTTATCTGTACATGGCATAGACTCAAAGAAAGTTTATTAAATAAACAATTTATCTAGATAATTTTAGCCAAATGTTTTCACCCACGTACCAAGATAAAACTAAATCTCCCTCCTCCCAGATACAAAGATAATCACCTCAATTTCTCAGTTGTACTTTTGTTATCAGATTACTGCCACTCATCAAAGCTGGGAAAATACAATGTGAGTTATCTTACTCTAGGGAGCCCTCCTGGCCAATTCATCTGGTTTAAAAAAAATAATTTATTATCAAATTAAGCCAGCTAAGTACCCAGAACTCTACCTATCCTCTCTCCTCGAGAAAGAGATGGTGACCCCAGATGGAAGAAAGTGAGAGGGTATGCAAAGGAGCTCATAGAGTAGGATGGCAGTCACTAGTGCCACTAGATCTCAGATTGTGCAGGGCTACCTCTGTAGGTAATGTGGTAAAATGTGGCATTAACAACTCTAAGAGATTGGGGAGGGCCGGCTGGCCTCAGTTCCCCCTTCTGCTCCATTACCAAACTCTTCTAAACCACAGTGATCTCAGAGATGATCCCTGAGCCTCTCCTGCCCACACTGGCCCTGATGAGAGACCTCCTAGAAGGACTCCTGGCCCCAGTTGCTGGGCACTGTTAGGAAACAGGTCTCTGTACTCAGGCCAATTTGGCCTTTCCCAGAACTTACACTCACTGATCTTCATTTTGACACAGGGAAAATCTAAGTACGAGTCTTCTCCCCTCTTCCATGTAGAGCCTGCTCTCCTGTATTTCTTCTTATCCAGACTAAACCTTCTGTGCTCCCTCTTCATCCTCCCCAGCACATCATTTTCCAGATCCCTTTACCATCCCGGTTCCAGCCTTTGGACCCATTTTGGTTTATTACTACATCTTATACCATACCCAGTACTTCAAATTAGTATAGAATCCGGTCACAGTATTATTGCTCCTAAGATTACCTGAGGTTTTCCACTATTCATATGCTATTGGCTAGTATAAACTGCTATTCCCTTTGGTTAGCAAGTGAGCAGGCTAATTCAAGGTTGAATTATAATGTAACTGTTTATTTTTAATTTCCTTTCTGCCCAGGGTATACATCAATATCTTGGGCGGTCAATGTTCAGATCAAGCTGGCAACAGAGTAAGGGCTTGGAATTGGTCAAGTTCCGTCACGTCCTCACCCTTCGTTTCATTTAAACCTGTCTTTCTGGCTTTGAACCGTTATGTTGGAATCCGCATCTTAGAACAAGACAAGATTTCAATCACTTTTCTAGCAATGGGCCAACAGGCAAGAATCAGTGTCGGAACCAAAGTGAAGGTAGGTACATTTTTATAAACAGTTGAAAGCATTTAGAATAATGAGTAAAGCAATGTTTGTTAGTGTTATTACTGATAGATTATACTTGTGTGTAATCCACTGTGCACTACTGTGAATTTTGGAGTTCAATGAAAAAACATATAGTGAAAGTTTCATATGGAATTGAGACAACCTTACTGTTATTTCTTCCTCAGAAATTCCTTTTAGTTCAGACTTGATTCCAAATAATATTTACTGAGTGTTTACTCTCTGACTGAGGTAGTGCGGCTTCGGGGGTTTGGTTTTGAGACTTTGTATTGGGTTTGCTTTTCTCTGTGCTCTAGCAGAAAGCGCCTGGCTGAGTCAGGAGACCTGGGTTCTGACCATGTTCAAGACCCAGCACAAGCCCCATCTCCTTGGAAACACCTCCCAGAGCTCCTAGCCCTTTGTCCAATCAGGGTCGAAAATGTCCTTCTCTGGGTTGTCCATGTACTCACCTCTGTCCCTGCACTTGCTGAACCATGTGCCTTACTTGCCTTCATGGCTGTCTTTCCTACTGGATGGTAAGCTCCTGCAGGACAGAATCTGTCTTACTGATTCCTTTATCCTGCCCGGGGCATGGCCCAGAGTACACTCTCAGTGACCAGAAATGCTGCACAACGGTTAAGAACACAGACTTCGGGTTACAGAGACGTAGTTTCAAACCTCAGCTCTGCCACTTAGCTAAGTGGCTGAACTTGAACTTCAGTCCCCTCCTCTACAAAATGGGGATAATGATTCCTCTCTTACAGATTGCTGTGAAGATTCAATGAGAATGCAAAGTACTTAGCATGGTGCTTGGAACTGACTAAGTACTTAGCAAATGATAGCTCAGTAGAGATGTAGAGTTTGTCAGTTATACCTCAGTAAAGCTGAAATATATATAGGCATGTAGAGAAAGATATAAATAGAGATCTATGTCACATATAGAGCATATATAGTATGTGACTTTGAATAAGTCCCCTAAACTCTGAGGACCTTGTTTCATCAATTATTCAAGGAAGAGATTGTTCCAAACTTCAAAGATATCTTCAGCATCTAAAAAGTCTATACGTTTAATCGAGTGGAAATATGACTACAGGATTCCACACAGGCAGGGATATTTCATAAACACCAAACAAAAAGGAGACTTCAGATTCAGCCAACATGGAGCAAGGGTCTACAATGTGCTAAGCATTATTTGAGCTACTTCCAGTCAGTCGAGCTACTGCAGTCAGCTGTCAGGCTGCAAACAAGCTTCTTCCTTGGTTAGAAATTTACAAGACAGTCTTTTTTTGGTTCATTACATTCGTGGTAAATATGCATTTTTACCAAAAATGTCAAAAATGCTCTCTTTCTCCTCACTTCCCTCCTTCGAAATGAATTTTAATCAGAAAAGAGAGTTGGTGCAAAAGAAAGAATTTGATGTTAAAAATGATTGCTTTTCTCATCATCCTCATGAACACCCTTTCAATTTTTTAAAATTCCAAAAGTGATATGTGGATACATTCTCATATTTCAAGATTCAAATAATATAGAAATATAGAGAGTAAAAAAATGAGATACCCCCTTCATCCTTTCTTCTCTTCTAATTCTCTTCCCAAAGGTAATCACCACTGAAAATTTGGTGTGTACTTCTCTTTTCTATGTACTTATAAATTATTCACATACATCTTTTTAAAATAAAAATTGGATCAGACTACACTGATTGTATTATTAGGCTTGTTCTCTTTGTTTTTGTTTTCCATTTAACATGTGTTAAAGATCCTTTCATGTCTACATATCCAAGCATATTTGTCTATTCTCTTGCTACGTAATATTTCATATGTACTATAGTTAATTTATGTTGAATCTAATGCCTTCTCAGTGGCATTGGGCACAGCTGCTCACTTCCTCCTCCTAGAAGAATTTCCTCCCTTGCTTCCAGGACCTACTCTCTCTTGATTTTACTTCTACCTCAAGGGCTACTCCTTCTCATTTTTCTTTGCCTATTTTCTTCACCCCCGCCTTTTTCTAAATATTGAGGGGCTCCAGGGCTTGTCGTCGGGCTCATCTTTTCTCTAGCTATACTCACTCCCTAGGTGATCTCATCAGTTTTCTGTCCTGAAATACCATCTGCTTGTTGATGACCCCTCCATTTATCTCCACGTGGATCTCCCAGGAACTCTAAACTTGCAGATCTGATTCCAACCCTCCATCTCCATCTGGTGTCTAAAGGGCATTAGAAACTTCACAGAGCAAAATGACATTTGAAAGCGTGCTCTACCTTGGGTCTTCTCCATCTTAGGAAATGGCAACTGCTTTCAGTTGCTCAGACCCAAAACTTCGGGGTTGCTACCCTCCTCTCCTCTCTGTTTCACAACCCCACATCTTTCATCTGCAAGTCCTATAAACTCTACCGCCAACATATCTCCAGACTCTTAACACTCCTGGCATCCTTCAAGACTACCACCCTTATCTGCCTCACGTACCTAATCCATCTCTTGTTTAAATTATTACAGTAGCCTCCTCCTAAATCTCCCTGCTTCCGGTCTTCCCAAAGTCAATTCTGCCACGATAGTGGAGGTGATATTTTGAAAACCAAAGTCTGGTGAAAACTGGAGACTTCTAACCTTACTCAGAGTAAAAGCCAAGATCCTGTAACTGAAATACTGTATGTGATCTGGACTTCCTTCTATTAACATTCCCTCTGTAGTCCTCTTTTCCTACCCACTCAGTTTCAGCCACCCTGGCCTTTTTGCTGTTGCTAGACAATACCAGGCATGTCACTGCCACAGGGCTTTTGCACTCGCTATTCACTCAACTTAAAATATTCCTCCCCCATTTAGCACATAGCTGCTGCACTTCCCTCAGGTTTCTGCTCTCGGAGTCCTTTCCTGACCACCCCGTGTAAACTCGCAGGACCCCCACCCCTACCCTGGCACTCTGAGTGCCCCTTTGGGCATATATATATGCCACAGGTTCTTATATGTAGGGCTCCCATTTTCTTTCACCTCTAAAGGGTATATGATTTGTATTCTGATTTCCTCAACTCAGTAGTTATTGAATTTTCAAATAGAGTTCTTAAATTTGCTATCTTTTTCTTATTAACTTCTAAATGGTCAAGGAATATGGCTTGCATTTTTTCCCTGCTGTTTAAAATGTACTGATACTTTCTTGGTGGCTGATGACATAACTTATGACTGTTCCATGTATATTTGACCCCCCCAAAAGGTTTACTAGCACAAAACTGTGTATGTCTAAATGTTCTATTTACACTTCTCTCTATA
This sequence comes from Phocoena phocoena, assembly GCF_963924675.1. Lineage (NCBI taxonomy): Eukaryota > Metazoa > Chordata > Mammalia > Artiodactyla > Phocoenidae > Phocoena > Phocoena phocoena. Next base: position 32,152,544 of record NC_089222.1, on the reverse strand, counting down.
TCCTTTTCTTTTTATTATGGTTCATTTATTTCTGAGAGATGTACGAATGTCTCCCAATATGACTGAATTGGTACATTTTTCCTACAATTTCTATCAGGTTTTGCTTTATCTGTCTTGAAGCTCTATGGTTAGGAAATTAAAGGTGTCGACTGTCTTCATGGTGAGTTATACTTTTCACCCCTGGGCCACCTCACTTATTTGCCTTTCAGCTGTACCCATTACATGACTCAGCATATCACTGAGGGTTTTTGTTTCTATTTTGACAAAAAATTTTAATGTCATCAATATGTATTATTCCCAGTTTCCCTCTTAATGGTCTTTGCCTTAAATGCTACTTCATATGATGTTAAATTGCTACACCTGCTTTCTTTTAGTTTGCACCGGCTTCATACATCTTTTTTTCATCCTTTGATTTGCAACCTTTTTATGTAGTTTTGAGTTAGATGTGTCCCTGCAAACACATCTAACTTTTGTTGCTCTCCTCAACCTAACAGACTTGATCTTTTAATACGTTATATTTTAATGGTTATTCTAAAATTAACGTATCTTTTTTTCTATATGCATAGAACTAAGTTCCAAATCCTCTAGTTATTTTCCTTGACAATTCTCCCAAATCCCTCAGAAAATATTAACTGTATACACACACACAGACACACACACACACACACACACACACACACATATATATTCTAAGGTCTGTTTCCCTGAATATTAGCATCTCTGACAGGTAAATCTGGTGCCTCTCATTGAGAAGCCCTGTTTTCCTGCATGTTCTCCTTACCGAAGTGTCCTTCTGCTAACTGTGGAGGAGTGGCATGTGCTGCTGAGGGGTGGAAGGCGAGCTCCAGCGCCAGGCTTCCAGCCTCAGCCTGTGGGCACCGCGGCTCAACACAAAGGGGAGGCCAGGGCACCATGGCAATATTTACCTCAAGGCCTCTCCTCCTCCCATTGCTGTTGACTTTGACCTCAGAATGTGTTTGGGATTAGTGGTTCCATCTGGTCATTTATCTCTCTACGGATGTGGTCCCAGCTGCTTCTTGATTTTCAGGAATTCCTTAAGATTATTCCTGCTGATAAAAAAAATTTTCCTATTTCCTATTGATTTACTCTCTGAAAATGTTTTCTGCCATTTTATGGGATTTGGGATTGAAGGAAAACTAAAAATGGAGATCCATCCTCATTACTCAGGCATCTCATCCTCCTTCCCCCCTCCCTCCCTCCTTCCTCCCTTCCAAAGAGGGGAGGGATAAAAATGCAGGAAGATGCTGCGAGTTCTCACGTCTCTGGCAGGTAAGAGGTCACTCAGCTTTGCAGGAGGTAATAGGTGGGCTTGCATTTAGCCCCGCCCCGCCCCACCCCGCCGAGGCTATGCAGCCCTCCTGCGCTGCCTCAGAAGCCGCAGCTGGGAAACACCTCAGGCGAGGCTGCCCTAACAGACGACCTTCCCGCAGCTGCGAGGAGACAGCATCAGCCTGAATCACTCAAGGCCGTAAGGAAGTGGGGAGGGTGGAGGGCAAGGAGGGTCGTGTGGAAGGGCCTCCTGGATATTGGGGCGCGCTTTAGAAGGAAAGGTGCCTTAGTCATCCCGGCTCCTTCTGGAAAGCCCAGTTCAGGGCCTTCCCAGCCTCTAGGCCCGCACCCACCACGCTCTCCGCACTGGGCGTGTCCCAGGGACGGGGTGCCTGCAGCATCTCTGTGCTTCCCCCAGCAGATGCCGGTAAATGACTTGAATACATTGTAAGCATTTGAAAGAAAGTATCCGATTTCTATGTGGTCTGGCCTGCTGTAGTCTCTCAAATCTCCAGAGCATCTCAACTCATTCCTGTTCGGACTAGAATTAACACCACTGCCCCTATTTATAGATAATTAGACTCAAGAGGGAATCCAGCCCCAGATTAGCGTCGCCTCTCGCCTCCTCCCACCTCCTGCTTCAGCAGTCACCATTTCCACCCTGGACTCTGAGCTTCCCTTCTCTCTTTCCTGAAAAGCTACCAAACCCTGAAGAGATTCCAGCACTCCGACACCTGAACGGGGACGACCTTCTTCTGCTGGCCAGTTTAATAAAGATCCGACGCCTGTTTCATAAACTGGAAGGATGTGTGAATTTCCCCTCCAGCCAGGTTTGGGAAAAATTAAAGCAACCTTCCTACCTTTCTTCACTTTCTCTAAAACTAATTGCCCTTTGTCACAACTCTGGTATGAAGCAAGATACAATAACAACAATAGCAGCTTTGATAAATGAAAAGATTTAACGACAGTGATGGTGCTTTCCTTTGTTTTCTTGAGTTTCTCCGGGAGGGGGTGTCGGAGATTTCAAAAAGTGTATAAAACGACTAGGAAATACCAAGGAATGTGCTTTATTACAAATTTAGAGCACATCCAGAGTCATCACTGGTTTGCATTCTTGGTGGGAAAACTAACAACTCACTCTGAGAACAGCAGAGAACAAGCAAGTCAGCCAAAGTGCCCCTATCAGCCAGAGTTCCATCAGGAAAACCGAAAGCAGGGAGGGAGCAGGTGCTTCCACAACCTTCCCCTTCCTAAAGGCTGGGAAAGTGAAGGTCAAGGAACTGCCCTTAGGTCGCTGGGGAAATGAGGGAATCTCAGGAAGCCAAGAAGCCAACAGCACCAAGGAAGAGCTGCAGCCTCACATCCCGGCCGGTGCAAGACTAACAGCTAGCCCCTCCCCAAGTCCACCCTCCTGCCAGAGGTGAAGGACGGCTGCTGCTCCTCTCCCGCCTCCCGCACCTCAGGCAGCTGCCTCCCGCTGGGGAAACATAATGGTTCCCGCCGGCAAAGGGTTATGGAAAAGTATGTATCTCCCCTTCTGAGGGGAGGGAGGAGAGATGTTGCTGGATCTGCAATGATGGCCCAGCACAGCATCCTCTGCTCAGTGATGAAGATGCTTCAGAGCAGAAAGCAGAGTTGAGAATCGGATGTGGAGAACCCTAAAGACTGGACCGCCCAACCCTGCCCTCTCCTGAACTTCTCTGACTTCTCAGTTCCCTGTTCTTTGGGAGAGGGAGGAATGTGGTTGGAGGGGCCATTCCTTATAGTGAATAACGCATTTGGTGCTAAGGTGTAGCAAGAGAGATTAAGCCTATCCACCGGTGATTGATCAGTTAGCGTGAGGTACTAAATCATACTGTTTTCCTACTAAAAGCCCGCTGAGGAAGCATGGGGAGGAGAAGGAAGGGACAGGAAGAGTGGAAGGATGCTGTGTCCCAGGGAGGGCTGAGTGCTGGGCAGCACGAAGCAGGTGAGCTACTGGGAGACTAGGGGCTGGTCTTGGTATTAATCCATTCACCACTTTTGTTTAAAGCTGCCTTTAACAAATTTACAGTTACCAAAGGGGGAAGCGGGTGGGGGAGGGATGAATTAGGAGTTTGGAATTAGTAGATACAAACTACTATGTACAAAACAGATAAACAACAGGGCCCCACTGTATAGCACAGGGAACTATATTCAATATCCTGTAATAAACCATAATGGAAAATATGAAAAAGAAAATATGTATGTATAATCGATTCACTTTGCTATACACCAGAAACTAACACAACATTGTGAATCAACTATACTTCAATTTAAAAAAAAATTTTTTTAAAGCTGCCTTTAGGGGACTTGTCTAGTGGCACAGGGTTAAGAATCTGCCTTCCAATGCAGGGGACACGGGTTCGATCCCTGGTCAGGAACTAGATTCCACATGCAGGCCACAACTAAGGGGCCCACAGGCCGCAACTAAGGAGCACGTGCCACCAACTAAAGGAGCCAGAGAGCCACAACTAAGGAGCCCACCTGCTGCAACTAAGATCAGGTGCAACCAAAATTTAAAAATTAAAATAGAAAAAAAAATTTTTTTAAGCTGCCTTTGGGCTTCCCTGGTGGTGCAGTGGTTGGGAGTCCGCCTGCCAATGCAGGGGACACGGGTTGGAGCCCTGGTCCGGGAGGATCCCACCTGCCGCGGAGCAACTAAGCCCACGTGCCAGAACTATTGAAGCCTGTGCGCCTGCAGCCCATGCTCCACAACAGGAGAGGCCACCGCAATGAGAGGCCCGTGCACCATGGTGAAGAGTGGCCCACGCTCGCCCCAACCAGAGAAAGCCCGTGCACAGCAATGAAGACCCAGTGCAGCCAAAAATAAAATAAATTTTTTTTTAAAAGCTGCTTTTAATTATCTTACTTTTTAGGAACTGTGTCAACACTGAGAATTCAATTTTCTTATTTTTTCATTTCCATTCTTGCTAATCTCCACTGCTTTCTGAAAAAGAGGTTCCGAGGCTTACGTCTTGATCAATGCTAAATGTCTCTTTCTCTTTCTTATTTTTGCCTTTTGCCTCTTCCTTTTCACTGATAAGTGAAATTTTATTTTCTATAAAGTGAGACAGAAATATTAATTGAGCTAGTATGTTTCAACATAGCTCTGAAAAATAGCATATAACAGTGTAACATGTAACAATCACAACAAAGCCTTAACTGGATCTGTTTTTGTACATCATTAAACACTATTTTTGGGTGTGCTGAGCCCTAGTGGATACTGAATAAGGCCTTGATTAACTGGAGATTGGCAGGATAATGAGACAACATCTTTCAACAATTTTGCTTCATGTTTAATAATAAAATGTTATTTAATTATTTAAAATAATTTATGTGTAATAAAGCAATTTATGCTGCTTCTTTAAAATGTATTAAAAATGAAAATGTTTATATCTACTTCTAGCTATCTTTTACGGTCATATTTCAAGGCAACTGTATTTACTGAAGGGACTGAGTTGTTAAAAATAACAATAATGATAAATTTTATTTTGAGCATCTATGTATACCAAAAGTGCATTTGGGATATGCCACAGATTTTATTTATCACTGTCCATTTTTCCAATTCTCTGTTTCAGGTAATCTTGGTTTTGAATAATCTATTCTGTTAATTCATGCGGTGTTTTTTTTTTCTCATTTTTCACAATAAAAACCTCTTCAAAAAAATTAATCTCGTCTAGGAAACCATAAACAAAACAAAAAGACAACCTACTGACTGGGAGAAAATATTTGCAAATGATGTGCCTAACAAGTGCTTAATTTCCAAAATATACAAACAGCTCATGCAGTTCAATATCAAAAAAACAAACAACCCAATCAAAAAATGGGCAGAAGACCTAAAGAGACATTTCTCCAAAGAAGATATACATTGCCAACAAACACATGAAAGAATGCTCAACATCATTAATCATTAGAGAAATGCAAATCAAAACTACAACGAGGTGTCACCTCACACGGGTCACAAATAGTAAGTCCACAAATAATAAATGCTGCTGAAGAGGGTGTGGCGAAAAGGGAACCCTCTTACACTGTTGGTGGGAATGCAAATTGGTGTAGCCACTATGGAGGACAGTATGGAAGTTCTTTAAAAAACTAAAAATAGAGTTACATATGATCCAACAATCCCACTCCTGGGCATGTATCTGCATGGAATAGCTACCAATGAAACTAAAAGACGAAAACTCTAACTTGAAAAGATAAATGCACCTCAGTGTTCACAGCAGCACTATTTACAATAGCCCAAGACATGCAAGCAACCTAAATGTCCATCAACAGGTGAATGGATAGAGGATGTGGTACATATATACAATAGAATATTACTCATCCATAAAAAAGAATGAAATAATGCCATTTGCAGCAATGTGTATGGACCTAGAGATTATCATATTAAGTAAAGTAAGTCAGACAGAGAAAGACAAATGTCATATGGTATCACTTATATGTGGAATCTAAAAAATAGTACAAATGAACTTATTTACAAAACAGAAACAAACTCACAGACATAGAAAATAAACTTATGATTACCAAAGGGAAAGGGGATGGAGGGATTAACAGAAACACACTACCATATAAAAAATAAACAAGGATTTACTGTATAGCACAAGGAACTATATTCAGTATCTTGTAATAACCTATAATGGAAAAGAATTTTTAAAAAGTATACACTTAAATATATAGATATGTATAACCGAATCACTTTGTACCTGAAACTTAACACAATATTGTAAATCAACTATACTTCAATGAAATAAAAATTAAACTCTTCTAGCCATACACCTGAAAACTAACACAATACACCTGCAATTAACACAATATTGTAAATCAACTATATTTCAATAAAAGAAAAAAAATTAAACTCTTCTAGCCATAAAGTTGTCATATAGTAATATTGCATAAATTGAGGGAGAAGAAAACACTCTAAATGTGTAGGTTTTTCCAGATGTAAATTTCAAAAGAATTATTGATATACTTAAAGCTTAAAGTAGGACTACAAATCCTTGTCTCCATTTATTCCTGATCTCAGGATTTTCACTTTTTTATTTTGTTCATGCATATTTTACATTTTATGTGTACCATTTTGAACAGATAAAATGATCATCTTTGAGAAGATACATATATGCACTTCAATGTAACTGATAAGAAATGAAAACTTTCTGCTTCAGGTAAAGCTGGCAGCAAAGCATATCAGCAAAGCCTTGGAGAACTGAGACGTAAGAGCACATCCAGTGTATGGGCCTCTGTGCAGTTCTAATAGTGTGTGAGCAATATACACCAAAGTGAGTTTCATTGTTAGCTATTCCTGCTAATAAAGGTCATACCAGGGAATTCCCTGGAGGTCCAGTGGTTGCAACTCCACGCTTTCACTGCCGAGAGGTCTGATAATAAATAAAATTAATTTTAAAAAATAGATTATAGACATAGGTCACATAGACTAAAAATTAACAGGAACTGGAGGCTGATATCACAGTGAATGATTTAATTATTGCTATGACATAAGCTATATTGATAAGTACTGACAACAGCAAAAGTAACTTTGTACTATACAGACATATTTGTCTTTCACGGACAGAGAATGGATAGAAAATGCCGTGCACATACAAAACACATCCACATAATTTCCATAAGCACACTTTTTTTTTGCAGAGTTTATTAGTTATCAGTCCTAATACAGATGAAGTTGTGAAGTATGAATCAACTTCTGCTTCATTAAACTACAAAGAAAAGGTTTAAAATAAATTACCTTCTAGTGAATGGTCCTTGGCCCTCCAGAAGGAAACGAAGCAATCCATCTAGAGCAGTGATCTTCACTTTTCCCTTCTCAAGCCCTTAAAAAAAAATTTTTAATGCATGTTCTCCCTTGTACATTTTTCAGTTGACATCTATAATGATTCATCACAAGTTTAAGCAATTGCAAAGAATCTAATTTCCAATGTATTATAAATCTTAACATTTTGAAATAAAACATTACTTTCTGAAATGAACCCAGTGGAATCTAAATACCATAGCAATATGATACCCATCATTATCCATTAAAAATATGTGATTTTAAAAAATTTTTTATTTTATTTTTGGCTGCATTGGGTCTTCGTTGCTGTGCGTAGGCTTTCTCTAGTTGCGGCAAGCAGAGGCTACTCTTCATTGCGATGCACGGGCTTCTCACTGAGGTGGCCTCTCTTGTTGCACAGCACAGGCTCTAGGCGCATGGGCTTCAGTAGTTGTGGCACGTGGGCTCGGTAGTTGTGGCTCGGGGGGCTCTAGAGCGCAGGCTCAGTAGTTGTGGCGCTTGGGCTTAGTTGCTCCGCAGCATGTGGAATCTTCCTGGACCAGGGCTCAAACCCGTGTCCCCTGCACTGGCAGGCGAATTCTTAACCACTGCACCACCAGGGAAGTCCCTGAACTAACTCTTCTTAACATCATTCTTTTTTTTTTCTTTTTGAACTTACACTTTCACCCTACTTCCTTCAAAGAAGTCTATTGGACTGTGATATATTTTTATGTTTGAAGATCTACTACTGATCATCTGCTCATACTTCTTGACTACAAAAGTATTTGACTACAAAAGTATTTTATTTTATTTTAAAAAATTTTAAACTTAAAAAAAAATTTTTAACTTCACTTCTTATGATCTTAAGGCTGTAAGTGCTCAAAAAATCATTTTGATTGAGTTAACATTACCATTACTAGTAGCACATAATTGATCAAAACATGACAAATTTTAATTGAAAGTAAAATTTTAGTGGAAATTTATGACTCACCCTTTTAAAATTTGATTTAAAGCAAAGAATTGCAAACCCCTTGACAGTGATCTTCAAACTGGCGGCTGTCAATTAATACACAGGCCCCAACCACTAGGACCTAAGGTGACAAAAGAAAATTTTTCCTCCCAACAGTGTTTGTGCGTTTATGTGTAATAGTATCTGTTTCGTGACCAAGAACCATCTCCATTTTGCACCTCATATGGTGGGGAAACTGGACAAAGCATATTTGGGGTGTCAATTCTACCCTGGATATTCAGCTAAAGCTGATCCCCTGGGGAATCCTTCACCCCTGGGTGTCCTCATATCCCCAGTTTAAAGATCACTATTCTCACCATTTCAGTATATATTTAAAAATTTTCACGTAAGTGGAAAAACCACAACATACATATATATACATACATATAAAATATACATATATTATTTATATATACACATATTTTATATTTATATATACCTATATTTTATATTTATACACACACAGACATACACACACCTCAGGTGGCTGGCTCCACCATCTGATTCTAAATTTAAGTTGGTCTAGGATGGAGATGGGCTCCAGTAGTTTTTTAAAGCTCCCCAGCTGATTCTACAGTGCAGCTGAGGCTGATAATGACTGGATTAGGGTTAAAAGAAGGGAGAAAAAAATTCCCTAAAAGCATCATAATCAGCGCAGACTCCTGCCTACACTCAGCAGGGCCTGCTTTTTTATTGTTGTTTTTTCCTTTTGTACTGGAAGGAAAAACCATCACCTCCACCATGAAGAACTCTGGGACATGGTATTGTCTGGGAATTCGGGGACAGGGAAAGGGTTCTTCCCTGTAAAGCATACTGTCTCATGCAGAGATCAAACTGACAGTATTCAGACTCAAAGGAAACGTGCTTTTTTTTTTTTTTAAAACCAAATTTTTACAAGAAATTCAATGCATCCATTTTAAGTGTAGTGTCCTTATCTTCTGTATGGAGGGCTTCCTCTTCCTCTTCCTCTATAAGCAATGTGTCTTGTTTTCCTCCTGCTGCTTTATAAGGTTTTTCTCTTTATTATTGGTTTTCAGCAGATAGAAAAACAACAGAAAAAAAAATCAATAAACCAAAAGTTGTTTCCTTGAAAATATCAACAAAATTGACAAGCCTTTAGACCGGCCAAGGGAAAAAAGAGAAAAGACTCAAATTATCTAAAACAGGAACAAAAGAGGAGACACGAAACTTACAGATATGAAAAGGATTATAAGCAAATACTATGGACTATACTAACAAAATAGATAAATGAAATGCACAAATTCCCAGGAATACACAAAATACTGAAACTGATATAAGAAGAAATGGAAAATATGACTTGGCCTATAAGATATAAAATTAGTAATTTTTAAATTTCCACAAAGAAAACCTGAGGCCCAGATGGCTTCACTAGTGAATTTTACCAAACATCCAGAAATGATATAAATTCTTCACAAATTGTTCTGAAAAACAGAAGAGGAGCAGACACCTCCCAACACATTCTATGAGGCCAGTATTACCGTGATACCAAATCAAAGATAGCACAAGAAAAGAAACTAAAGATCTATATTGCTTATGAATATTGATGCAAAAACTCTCAATAAATACTAGCAAACCAAATCTAGTAACATATAAATAAGATTATACACCACACCATGGCCACATGAAATTTATCCCAGGAATATGAGGTTGGTTTAACATCTGGAAATCAATTAATATAATAGACAATAGTGTAGAATAAGGGGGGAGGGAAAGACATGATTAAATAAATGCAGAAAAAGCAGGTAACTTCCTCACCCTGATAAAGGACATCTATGAAAACTTCACAGCTTTAAGTAACATCATACTTAATGGTGAAAGACTGGATGCTTTCCACCAAAATCAAGAACATGCAAGATGTCTGCTCTGGCCACTCCTGCTAATCACTGTACAAGAGGTTCTCATCAGGACAAGAGAAAGAAATAAAAGGCATCCAGATCTGAAAGAAAAGAAGTAAAACTATCTCTATTTGCAGATGGAATGATTTTATACATAGAAAACCCTAAGTAATCCACACACACACGCAAATATTAGAACCAATAAACGAGTTCAGCAAAGCTACAGAATACAGGATTAATGTACAAAAATAAATTGTATTTCTACACACTGGCAATGAACATTCTAAGAATGAAATTAAGAAAACAATTCCATTTATGATACCATCAATAAAATATCTGGGTACAATTTTAACAAAAGAATTCAAGACCTGTACACTGAAAACTACAAAAACGTTGAAAAAAGTTAAAGACCTAAATAAATGGAATGACACCCACATTCTCAGATCAGAAGACTTGATATTGTTAAGATGACAATACTCTTCAAACTGATTTAACATAATCTACAGATTAACAATCTCTATCAGAATCCTTGCTAGTTTCTTTGCAGAAACTGACAAGTTGATCCTAAAGCTCATATGGAAATGCCAAGGGACCCAGAATAGCCCAAATGATCTTGAAAAGGAAGAACAAAGTTGGAAGACTCCTCAAACCCTATTTCAAAACATACTATAAAGCTACAGTAATCAAGATAGTGCCCTAATGGTATAAGGCTAGACAATGGAATAGAATTGAGAATGATCAATGGATTTTGACAAGGTGACAACACAATTCAATGAGGAACAATAGGCTTTTCAGCAAACGTATTCCACATGCAAAAACTGAACTTGGAACCGTCCTTAAACCCTATACAAAAATAATGCAAAATGGATCAAAGAACCAACTGTAAGAACTAAAACTATAGAACTCTTACAAAAAGAAATAGGCATAAATCTTGATGACCTTGAAGTAGGCAATGATTTTTCAGATATGATGCCAAAAGCAAAAGTAACAACAAAAAAAGATAAATTGAACTTCACCAATATTAAAAATTTTTGTGCTTCGAAGGACACCGTTAAGTAAAAAAGACAACCCACGAAAAAAAGAAAACCTGCAAATCATATATCTGATAGAAGTCTAGCATGCAGAATATATAAACAACTCTTATAACTTAATGAGTAACAACCCAATTAAAAATGGGCAAAAGATGTGAATAGACATTTCTTCAAGTAAGATATACAATGGCCAATAAGCACATGAAAATATGCTCAACATCATTAGTTATCAAAATTTCAGATAAAACCACAATGAAATACCACTTCAGACACTAGGATGGCTATAATCAAAAAGTCAGATAAAATAACAAGTGTTGGTGAAGATGTAGATAAATTGGAACACTGTTGGTGAGAATGTAAACTGGTGTAGCCACTTTGGATTTTTCTCTTTCTTCAGTTTACTTTCTTTTGCTATGTCTTCAAGTTCGTTGATCTTTTTCATCAGTGTCTAATCTTCTTTTAAGCCCCTCCAGGGAATTATTCATATAAGATATTGTATGGTTTCATTGCTAGAAGTTCCATTTGGTTCCATTTCTGTATCTCCAATTCCTCTTATCATTGTATTCATGTTTCTCTTTAAATATCTGAGCATATGTATAAAACCTATTTTAAAATCTTTGCTAATCTTATCGTTAGTCATTTCTGGGTGCTTTCTATTTATTGGTTTTTCTGCTGACTATGGTTCACATTTTCCAGCTTCTCTCTATGTACAGTAAATTTTTAATGGATTAACACCGCAAATTCTGCATTGGGGAGTGATGAATTTTGTGAATTCCTTCAAAAGGTGTAAGACTGTTCAGTGAGGCAGCTTGGTTACTTTTGGATCATGCTGAACCTTTCAAGGCTTGTTATTAAATTCATGAGTGTGAGTTTAAGATAATCTTTACTCTGGGCAGTTTAGCCCTACTGCCAAGATGTGACCCTTCTGAGGTCTCTACTGAATGCCCTAAATGTACAACTCTCCATTCTAGCAGCTCAGAACATGAATGTTTCCCAGCCTTTTTGAGCTCAGGTAATTGTTCAGCTTGCCAACTCCCCATTCTTTGCCCAGCCTTATGAAGTTTCAGCAATACACTCAATGAAACTCCTATGCAGACTTTTGTGGCCGTTTCTTTTTTTTTTTTTTTTTTTTTGGTGGTACGCGGGCCTCTCACTGCTGTGGCCTCCCCCATTGCGGAGCACAGGCTCCAGACGCGCAGGCTCAGCAGCCATGGCTCACGGGCCCAGCCGCTCCGCAGCATGTGGGATCTTCCCAGACCGGGGCACGAACCCGTGTCCCCTGCATCGGCAGGCGGACTCTCAACCACTGCGCCACCAGGGAAGCCCTTGTGGCCGTTTCTTTGCATAGCTCCTTCTTCTATGGCTGTCTGCCCTACAAATTCTAGCCCCCTCCATGAATTCCAATCTGCCTCAACTTAGTAACAGGACTGTGCTTTGATGGGGATCCCCCTTCTCTGCATCTTAGCCTGGAAAGTGCCTTTGTTATGAACTGAATTGTCTTCCCCCAAAATTCATATGTTGAAGCCCTAACGCTCACTGTGACTATACATCAGAGATAGGGCTTTCAGAGAGGTAAAGTTAAACAAACTCATAAACGTAGAGCCCCAATCCTATAGGCTTGGTGTCCTTATAATAGACAACAGATCTCTCTCTCCACTATGTCTTGAGGACATAGTGAGAAGACAGCTACCTACAAGCCTCACCAGACACCAACCCTGATAGCACCTTGTTTATTTCTTTCTCGTCTCCAGAACTGTGAGAACATAAATTCCTGTTGCTCAAGCCACCCAGTCTGTGGGATTTGGTTATGGCAGCCTGAGCTAAGATAGCCTCCCAAGCGAAAGCCTGAAAGTGGTGGTTGTTGGTTCATTGCTATTTTCCTTTCTCTTGGGGATCAGAGTCCTGCACTGCCTGGTGTCCAATTTCTGAAAGTAGCTGTTTCACAAATGTCATCTACTTCTAGTTATCTATTCAGGAAGGTTAGTTAGGTCTCAGTTACTCCATCATGGCCAGAAGCACGAATGCCCTTGCAACATGTTTATCTTTTAACTCAATGATTTTCAGAAATTTCAAGATGGAGAGGTACAACCCCATCATGAGTGACCCTTGAGAAATCTTCAGTCAGTGCCCACTATTCTCCAGAGAAAAACAAGTGTATTATGCCATCATGACTGCTGAGGGAGTGGGGATCCTATATATATCTGGCAGCTCAGTATAGGCTAACCAAGATTTCAGCAAGACAAGACTTTTAGGTCCTACTCATATTTGTAGTAACATGGAGTTCTCATTCAGTCCAAGAAAATAATCAGTTTAATATCCATCATACAGCTTTCCTTACAGTAAGAAAAATTAATCCCCTACAGAAATATCTACCTGTGTCCTTCCTGAAATCAATACTCACAGGACATACAGAGTACTTCCCCTGGAGACTGAAGCCAAGATTATGTCCTGGACTGGATCACAAAGGGCAAAGATGGATTCTCAAAAAAACACAATAGGGTTGTTTGGCCTGAGGCGACCCAGCACTGGACGCTACAGGCTCCTTGGTGCGGCTAACGGCAGACTCCGGGAGGGCTCGTGCCAAGGAGTACTTCCCAGAACTGCTACCAGTGTCCTTGTCCTCACTGTGAGGCACAGCCAACCCCTGCCTCTTCAGGAGGCCCTGCAACACTAGCAGATCACTGGTTCTCAAACTTTGTCTAGTGTGCATCAGAAACCCCAGGAGGACATGTGAAAACATAGATGACTGGGTTCCAGCCCCAGAGCTCCTCATTCAGAAGAGAGTTTGAGACTCTTCCCCCAGAGATGGGCATGAGACGATAAGGCTGCTGCTGCCACCACCAAGAAGCCTGTGTGCGAGCACAGCTCACTATCCACACCTCTGCTCCCGGGAGCCTGGTGCAGCCCATCACTGCCAGGGTCCCGTGACCTAGGGACAACTTCTCCGGGAGAACAAACGGCGCGCCTCAAGCTGGTGCAACGTCATGCTGGCCTCTCTCGCCGCAGGCTCGCCCCGCACTCCGTACCCCTCCCTCCCCGCCGGTGTGAGTGAGCCAGAGCCACCAAATCAGCGGCTCCTTTAACCCCGTCCTGTCTGAGCGACGAACAGACGCCCTCAGGCTACCTACACGCAGAGGCGGGGCCAAATCCAAAGCTGAGCCCCTGGGAGCTGTGAGAACAAAGAAGAGAAAGGGAAATTTCTCCCAGCAGCCTCAGGAGCAGTGGATTAAATCTCCACAATCAACTTGATGTACCTCCATCTGCAGAATACCTGAACAGACAATGAATCATCCCAAATTGAGGAGGTGGACGTTGGGAGCAAGATATATTATTTTTTCCCCTTTTCCTCTTTTTGTGAGTGTGTATGTGTATGCTTCTCCATGAGATTTTGTCTGTATAGCTTTGCTTTCACCATTTGTCCTAGGGTTCTAACCCTCCGGGTTTTTTTTCTTTTACTTAAAAAAATTTTTTTTCTTAATAATTATTTCTTTTTATTGTAATTATTTTATTTTATCTTACTTAATTTTATTTTACCCTCGTTCTTTCTTTTCCTATTTTATCTCCCTTTTATTCTGAGCCGTGTGGAGGACAGGCTCTTGGTGCTCCAGCCAGGAATCACTGCTATGCCTCTGAGGTGGGAAAGCCAATTTCAGGACACTGGTCCACAAGAGACCTCCGAGCTCCACGTAATATCAAACGGCAAAAACCTCCCAGAGATCTCCATCTCAACGCCAAGACCCAGCTTCACTCAACGACCACCAAGCTACAGTGCTGGACACCCTATGCCAAAGAACTAGCAAGACAGGAACACAGCCCCATCCATTAGCAGAGAGGCTGCCTAAAATCATAACAAGGCTACAGACACCCCAAAACACACCACCAGTCATGGACCTGCCCACCAGAAAGACAAGATCCAGCCTCATCCACAACACAGGCACTAGTCCCCTCCACCAGGAAACCTACACAACCCACCGAGCCAACCTTAGCCACTGGGGACAGACACCAAAAACAATGGGAACTACGAACCTGCAGCCTGCAAAAAGGAGACACCAAACACACTAAGATAAGCAAAATGAAAAGACAGAAAAACACACAGCAGATGAAGGAGCAAGATAAAAACCCACCAGACCTAACAAATGAAGAGGAAACAGGCAGTCTACCTGAAAAAGAATTCAGAATAATGATAGTAAAGATGATCCAAAATCTTGGAAATAGCATAGACAAAATGCAAGAAACATTTAACAAGGACCTAGAAGAACTAAAGAGGAAACAAACAATGATGAACAACACAATAAATGAAATTAAAAATACTCTAGAAGGGATCAATAGCAGAATAACTGAGGCAAAAGAACGGATAAGTGACCTGGAAGATAAAATAGTGGAAATAACTACTGCAGAGCAGAATAAAGAAGAAAGAATGAAAAGAACTGAGGACAGTCTCAGAGACCTCTGGGACAACATTAAATGCACCAACATTCGAATTATAGGGGTCCCAGAAGAAGAAAAGAAAAAGAAAGGGACTGAGAAAATATTTGAAAAGATTATAGTTGAAACTTCCCTAATATGGGAAAGGAAATAGTTAATCAAGTCCAGGAAGCACAGGGAGTCCCATACAGGATAAATCCAAGGAGAAACATGCCAAGACATGTATTAATCAAACTATCAAAAATTAAATACAAAGAAAACATATTAAAAGCAGCAAGGGAAAAACAACAAATAACACACAAGGGAATCCCCATAAGGTTAACAGCTGATTTTCCAGCAGAAACTCTGCAAGCCAGAAGGGAGTGGCAGGACATATTTAAAGCGATGAAGGAGAAAAATCTACCACGAAGATTACTCTACCCAGCAAAGATCTCATTCAGATTTGATGGAGAAATATAAACCTTTACAGACAAGCAAAAGCTGAGAGAGTTCAGCACCACCAAACCAGCTTTACAACAAATGCTAGAGGAACTTCTCTAGGCAAGAAATACAAGAGAAGGAAAAGACCTACAATAACAAACCCAAAACAATTAAGAAAATGGTAAAAGGAACATACATATCGATTACTACCTTAAATGTAAATGGATTAAATGCTCCTACCAAAAGACACAGACTGGCTGAATGGATACAAAAACAAGACCTGGGGCTTCCCTGGTGACCCAGTGGTTGAGAGTCCGCCTGCCAATGCAGGGGACACGGGTTCGTGCTCCAGTCTGGGAAGATCCCAACATGCCGTGGGGCGGCTGGGCCCGTGAGCCATGGCCAGTGAGCCGGCGCCTCCGGAGCCTGTGCTCCTCAACGGGAGAGGCCAGAACAGTGAGAGGCCCGCGTATCGCAAAAAAAAACACAAAAAAACAAAAAAAAAAAACAAGACCCGTATATATGCTGTCTACAAGAGACCCATGTCAGACCTAGGGGCACATACAGACTGAAAGTGAGGGGACGGAAAAAGATATTCCATGCAAATGGACATCAAAAGAAAGCTGGAGTAGCAATTCTCATATCAGACAAAATAGACTTTAAAATAAAGACTATTACAAGAGACAAAGAAGGACACTGCATAATGATCAAAGGATTTATCCAAGAAGAAGATATAACAATTGTAAATATTTATGCATCCAACATAGGAGCACCTCAATACATAAGGCAAATACTAACAGCCATAAAAGGGGAAATCGACAGTAACACAATCATAGTAGGGGACTTTAACACCCCACTTTCACCCATGGACATATCATCTAAAATGAAAATCAATAAGGAAACACAAGCTTTAAATGATACATTAAACAAGATAGACTTAATTGATATTTATAGGACATTCCATCCAAAAACAACAGAATACACATTTTTCTCAAGTGCTCATGGAACACTCTCCAGGATAGACCATATCTTGGGTCACAAATCTAGACTTGGTAAATTTAAGAAAACTGAAATCGTATGAAGTATCTTTTCCGACCACAACACTATGAGACTAGATATCAATTACAGAAAAAGATCTGTGAGAAATACAAACACATGGAGGCTAAACAATACACTACTTAGTAACGAAGTGATCACTGAAGAAATCAAAGAAGAAATCAAAAAATACCTAGAAACAAATGACAATGGAGACACGATGACCCGAAACCTATGGGATGCAGCAAAAGCAGTTCTAAGACAGAGGTTTATAGCAATACAATCCTACCTTAAGAAACAGGAAACATCTCAAATAAACAACTTAACCTTGCACCTAAAGCAATTAGAGAAAGAACAAAAAAACCCCAAATTTAGCAGAGGGAAAGAAATCATAAAGATCAGATCAGAAATAAATGAAAAGGAAACAATAGCAAAGATCAATAAAACTAAAAGCTGGTTCTTTGAGAAGATAAACAAAATTGATAAACCATTAGCCAAAGTCATCAAGAAAAAAAGGAAGACTCAAATCAACAGAATTAGAAATGAAAAAGGAGAAGTAACAACTGACACTGCAGAAATACAAAAGATCATGAGAGATTACTACAAGCAACTCTATGGCAATAAAATGGACAACCTGGAAGAAATGGACAAATTCTTAGAAATGCACAACCTGCTGAGACTGAACCAGGAAAAAATAGAAAATATGAACAGACCAATCACAAGCACTGAAATTGAAACTGTGATTAAAAATCTTCCAACAAACAAAAGCCCAGGACCAGATGGCTTCACAGGCGAATTCTATCAAACATTTAGAGAAGAGCTAACACCTATCATTCTCAAACTCTTCCAAAATACAGCAGAGGGAGGAACACTCCCAAACTCATTCTACAAGGCCACCATCACCCTGATACCAAAACCAGACAAAGATGTCACAAAGAAAGAAAACTACAGGCCAGCTATGATGAACATAGATGCAAAACTCCTCAACAAAATACTAGCAAACAGAATCCAGCAGCACATTAAACGGGTCATACACCATGATCAAGTGGGGTTTATTCCAGGAATGCAAGGATTCTTCAATATACGCAAATCAATCAACATGATACACCATATTAACAAATTGAAGGAGAAAAACCGTATGATCATCTCAATAGATGCAGAGAAAGCTTGACAAAATTCACCACCCATTTATGATAAAAACCCTGCAGAAAGTAGGCACAGAGGGAACTTTCATCAACATAATAATGGCCACATATGACAAACCCACAGCCAACATCGTCCTCAATGGTGAAAAACTGAAACCATTTCTACTAAGATCAGGAACAAGACAAGGTTGCCCACCCTCACCACTCTTATTCAACATAGTTTTGGAAGTTCTAGCCACAGCAATCAGGGAAGAAAAAGAAAAAAAAGGAACCCAAATCAGAAAAGAACAAAAGCTGTCACTGTTTGCAGATGACATGATACTACACATAGAGAATCCTAAAAATGCTACCAGAAAACTACTAGAGCTAATCAATGAATTTGGTAAAGGATATAAAATTAATGCACAGAAATCTCTGGCATTCTTATATACTGATGATGAAAAATCTTAAAGTGAAATTAAGAAAACACTCCCATTTACCACTGCAACAAAAAGAATAAAATATCTATGAATAAACCTACCTAAGGAGACAAAAGACCTGTATGCAGAAAATTATAAGACACTGATGAAAGAAATTAAAGATGATACAAATAGATGGAGAGATATATCATGTTCTTGGATTGGAAGAATCAACATTGTGAAAATGACTCTACTACCCAAAGCAATCTACAGATTCAATGCAATCCCTATCAAACTACCACTGGCATTTTCCACA
This sequence comes from Phocoena phocoena, assembly GCF_963924675.1. Lineage (NCBI taxonomy): Eukaryota > Metazoa > Chordata > Mammalia > Artiodactyla > Phocoenidae > Phocoena > Phocoena phocoena. Next base: position 32,133,834 of record NC_089222.1, on the reverse strand, counting down.
GAACTAGAACCAAAAATTTCACAATTTGTATGGAAACACAAAAGACCCCAAACAGCCAAAGCAATCTTGAGAACAAAAAAATGGAGCTGGAGGAATCAGGCTCCCTGACTTCAGACTATACTACAAAGCTACAGTAATCAAGACAGTATGGTACTGGCACAAAAACAGAAATATAGATCAATGGAACAGGACAGAAAGCTCAGAGATAAACCCACACACATATGGTCACCTTATCTTTCATAAAGGAGGCAAGAATATACAATGGAGAAAAGACAGCCTCTTCAATAAGTGGTGCTGGGAAAACTAGACAGGTACATGTAAAAGTATGAAATTAGAACACCCCCTAACACCATACAGAAAAAGAAATTCAAAATGGATTAAAGACCTAAATGTAAGGCCAGACACTATAAAACTCTTAGAGGAAAACATAGGCAGAACACTCTATGACATAAATCACAGCAAGATCCTTTTTGACCCTCCTCCTAGGGAAATGGAAATAAAGCCAAAAATAAAGAAATGGGACCTAATGAAACTTCAAAGCTTTTGCACAGCAAAGGAAACCATAAACAAGACCAAAAGACAACCCTCAGAATGGGAGAAAATATTTGCAAATGAAGCAACTGACAAAGGATTAATCTCCAAACTTTACAAGCAGCTCAATAACAAAAAAACAAACAACCCAATCCAAAAATGGACAGAAGACCTAGAGAGACGTTTTTCCAAAGAAGATAAACAGATTGCCAAGAAACACATGAACGAATGCTCAACATCATTAATCATTAGAAAAATGCAAATCAAAAGTACAATGAGATATCATCTCACACCAGTCAGAATGGCCATCATCAAAAAATCTACAAACAATAAATGCTGGAGAGGGTGTGGGGAAAAGGGAACACTCTTGCACTGTTGGTGGGAATATAAATTGATACAGCCACTATGGAGAACAGTATGGAGGTTCCTTAAAAAACTACAAATAGAACTAACATACGACCCAGCAATCCCACTACTGGGCATATACCCAGAGAAAACCATAATTCAAAAAGAGTCATGTCGGGCTTCCCTGGTGGCGCAGTGGTTGAGAGTCCGCCTGCCGATGCAGGGGCCACGGGTTCGTGCCCCCGTCCGGGAAGATCCCACATGCCGCGGAGCGGCTGTGCCCATGAGCTATGGCCGCTGAGCCTGCGCGTCCGGAGCCTGTGCTCCGCAACGGGAGAGGCCACAACAGTGAGAGGCCTGCTTACCGTAAAAAAAAAAAAAAAAAAAAAAAAAAAAAAAAAAAAAAAGAATCATGTACCAAAATGTTCACTGCAGCTCTATTTACAATAGCCAGGACATAGAAGCAACCTAAGTGTCCATCAACAGATGAATGGATAAAGAAGATGTGGCACATATATACAATGGAATATTACTCAGCCATAAAAAGAAACGAAATTGATTTATTTGTAGTGAGGTGGATAGACCTAGAGTCTGTCATACAGAGTGAAGTAAGTCAGAAGGAGAAAAACAAATACCGTATGCTAACACATATATATGGAATCTAAGAATAAAAAGAAAAAAAAGGTCATGAAGGACCTAGGGCTAATACGGGAATAAAGACAGAGCTACTAGAGCATGGACTTGAGGATATGGGGGGGGGGGGTAGGGTAAGCTGTGACAAAGTGAGAGAGTGGCATGGACATATATACACTACCGAACGTAAAACAGATAGCTAGTGGGAAGCAGCCACATAGCACAGGGAGATCAGCTAGGTGGTTTGTGACCATCTAGAGGGGTGGGATAGGGAGGGTGGGAGGGAGGGAGACGCAAGAGGGAAGTGATATGGGAACATATGTGTATGCATAACTGATTCACTTTGTTATAAAGCAGAAACTAACACACCATTGTAAAGCAATTATACCCCAATAAAGATGTTAAAAAAAAATAAAGTAAAATAAAACCAAAAGGAACACACCATTGTAAAGCAATTATACTCCAATAAAGATGTTTAAAAAAACCCCACAATAATCACACTAATCCACTAGACACTTTAATTACAGTGAATTTCATGCTCTCAGGACAAAAAGGGAGGCTCCTTAGTCAACAAGCAGAAAATAGATACAAAGAGATATTTAAATGGTACCCAAGGGTTAAAAGGTAAATTGTAAACATGAGACTTTAGATTTAAGGAGGGTAATTCTAAGGGAATGTAAATTTTATCATGAACCCAAACCTTAAAGTAAAAGAAAACTCCTGAATATAAAGGGACCATGACCACAGAAGCTGACACTGATTTTTAATTGAATGAATCAGTGTGTGTGTGTGCGCGCGCGAGATTTTTAATTGAATAAATCAGTGTGTGTGTGTGCGCGCGCGAGGATGCCAGAATAATATTTTTGTTACAGCCTCTGCCTCCCCTCCACTCCAGCCCTCCATATCCTCTCTACAGCCAAATCACCTCAAAACCCAGATCTGATCCTACTACTCATCTGCACAAAAACCTTCCTTGGCTATCATCCATAGAATGCAGCCCAATTCCTCAGCTCTCAGTGCCCTCAATCATCTTTCCCCAACCTACCTTTCCAGCCTATTTCCCACCACATCACCCACCCCTCTTTCACCCACTCCCTCCCAGACACTTCTCCTCGATGGTCCTTCCCTTATAGGAATTATCACAAAGACCCTGTGCCTCTGTGCTCTTTTCCATCTCTAAAATGCTCTTTGTTCCTCTGTGCCTTCCCAACCCCCCTCCCCCATATACCAAAAATTCTATATTTAAGGGCTTAGAGCCACTGCCCCACCCTCTGCTTCTGTAGCCCGCTTTGTTAGGCTTCTTTTACGAGGTCTTATTATGTTGTGCTGTGTTTAACTAAACTATAAGCTTGAATGCAGCAACTGTATTAGACGTCTTCACGACTGTTATCCTCCACATTACCTGGCACAAAGAAACCCCTCAAAACATGCAGGGCTTCCCTGGTGGCGCAGTGGTTAAGAATCACCTGCCAATGCAGGGCACACGGGTTCGAGCCCCGGTCCGGGAAGATCCCACATGCCGCAGAGCAACTAAGCCCGTGCACCGCAACAACTGAGCCTGCACTCTAGAGCCCGAGAGACACAACTGCTGGAGCCCATGTGCCACAACTACTGAAGCCCGCACCCCTGAGCCTGTGCTCTGCCACGAGAAGCCACTGCAATGAGAAGCCCACGCATCGCAAGGAAGAGTAGCCCCCACTCACCACAACTGGAGAAAGCCCACACACAGCAACGAAGACCCAATGCAGCCATAAATAAATATATATATATATATATATATATATATATATATAAACATGCTTGTAAGAAGCTAAATGGAAACATTATTCTGAAGTTGGAATATTCCAAGAACACGACTGACTTTCAAGTTGTGGATCTGCCTGTCCCTCGGTACAGACTCCAAAGCTATTTTTCCCCCCTCAGTCAGCCTAAGGATAGGTGGAAGCCTGGAGAATTTAAACATAGGTTATTTTAATCGTTGGAAGCCACTGCTGGACTCTACCAGTCTGGAATGTTAATCTTCTTTTACCATCCAACTCATTAATACAAATGTCTCAAGGGGAAAAAATATTCCTACACCAATGCCACTTTTTTTAAGTTATTTATTTCAAAGTTGCTTCTGATCATGTAGCTTCACTTTCCCACACAAGTTCCAAGAAAATAGGAACTTCCCTAGGAAACACTGTGAAGTCTCTTCTTTATGTATCCTTCTGTGCTCTGCTCTGACCCACTACCAACCTCAAGCCCTCAAAGTTCTTCTCTCCTTTCCCTAATCAAAAACAGGATTTAATAAGAGCCATTTCTCTTTGTTGGCCTGTTACATTTGACGGTTCTTTCCCATAAAAATATGTCACCTTCAATTTAGCTTTTTATTTCATTACTGGAATGAAAGCCTTCCTCTGTTGAAGTAATTTGAAATTTAAATATGGAAAAACTACTCAGGGGGGGCAAAGGAGACCCTTTGAAACCACATCAGGCCTCCTTAATAGCAAATCCTTTCAAGCCTGGCTAGAAAAGAGCCGCCCTCTCCCCCGCCTCTGGAGGCTGATCAGTTTTTCCACCCTCCTTCCCCTCCAGGTCCCAGCTAAAGGCTATGTATGGTTCCCAGTCTCCATTCCAGGACCCTCTCTGCATGATGTGTTGGTCCACTGGTCTCTGTCTCTCAGTCTCTTTCTTCTCCTTTCCCACCACCCTCCTCCAACTCTCCTAACCGAGAGTTCTCAACAGCTGCCCTACTAACATTTTGGACCAGATTACCCTTTGTTGTAGCAAGCTGTCTTGGACACTGTGGGATGTTTCACAAGATCTCTGGCTCTACCAGCTACATGCCAGGAGCAACACACCCTACGCTCCCAAGAGTAACAGTCAAAAATGTCTCATCACCACGTAGAGAATGGGCTTGAGGACACGGGGAGTAAGAAGGGTAAACCGGGACGAAGTGACAGAGTAACACTGACATATATACACTACCAAATGTAAAACAGCTAGCTAGTGGGAAGCAGCTGCATAGCACAGGGTGATCAGCTCGGTGCTTTGCGACCACCTAGAAGGGTGGGATAGGGAAGGTGGGAGGGGAGACACAAGAGGGAGGGGATATGGGGATGTATGTATACGTATAGCTGAATCACTTTGTTATACAGCAGAAACTAACCCACCATTGTAAAGCAATTATACGCCAATAAAGATGTTTAAAAAATAATAATAAAGTAAATAAAACAGAGGCTTAAAAAAAGTCTCATCACCAGTGTCCACTAGAGGGTAAAACCCCCAGCTGCAAACCACTGCCTTAACCAAATCCATTCATTCATCCATCCATCCACTCATTCAGAGGCAACATTTATAAAACCACCATTTTAGCCTGCCTCAGGACTTCCAGAGGCTTATGTTATCAGCATGTCTGTCATTACTTTACTCTAGACAGTATTTAGTTTTTTGGTATTGTAACTCTATTTAACACTTTAAAACTCACAGTTATGCTTCTCACATTATCTTCCCACATGCATCTTCTGGATACAAATTTCCTGGAACACATCCTCTTCAGTTATTGTAATAAGTCCTAAGTGCAAAGCTTTAGTGCAGATTATATATAAACTTTATGTACATTTAAAGAAAATGACTATAATGTAGATTACTCCATGTTTCCTAAGATGGTGTGTACAAACACACACACTCACACACCAACACCAAGAAAAATAAGCAATGGAGCAGGGATTACACAGTCTCAGGAGAAACGGTTTCCTGGAATATGAATTTTGCTTGAAGATTTAGGGAGTTATTAAAACAATAAAACAAAATTTTTATGTTAAAAGCAACATGAACAATTTGGAGCGAATTTCTTGCATGAATTTTAAAATAAGTATTTGGCAAAATTGTATTTTGCAAAGGATCACATCAAGCCGTAGTCCCAGGCAGACCTGTGTTTCAGCAAAAACGTTGAGAAGCCCTACTTTAGTGGAACTTGCCTTCTCTTCTTCTGGGGTACCCTGCACTGTGTTGCCTTTTATTTTCAGTTTAGTTGAAGTGAAAAATTCCACACCATAGCTAAAGTAAAAGTAAATAAACAGTTGTGAAGTGAAACAGAGATTAAATTTTTAAGTTTGCTTTGTTACTGGTCTCTTCTCTTCCCACCAGGAGTAATTTCTGATGAAGCTCCCTTTGCTTTTTTACTCCTTCCCCAAGCCCCACCAACAGTACAGGGTTTTGTTTTCCTTTCATTTTAGCATTGCCACAAGCTATAGAAATCAGGGCAAGATACTTAACTCCTAGTCTTTTCTTTAGAATTCTGAAAATCTCAAAATCTTTTGTAACACCAAATTTCCATGGCTCTGAATAATATAGAATTTTACTAGCAGAATCACACTGATTAACTTTACCTATTGTTTAAATACATTATATACTTTAATACCTTTAAAATAGTCTCATCATGAGAGCCTATGGACTATTAAAAGATGAAATGCAACCGCATTTTCTAATACATTAAAAAATATATATTTAGAAGGAAATGTCATCAGTACACTTCCCTGCAAACAGACCTGCTCTTAGCAACTCAAGAATAAACAAGAACAGTAATTGTTTTTTCTATTAAAAGTTGCTAGTACACAAAGTCATGAGTATAGCCGTGGCCCCAGGGAGTACTGGTAGCAACCTGTCTGCCAGGTTCTAACACTTTACTAACCCAGCCAAGCGACCCAGTGCTGGCTCCTGATAATTCCCAGAGAGCTAAGCACTTGGTCTCAGCAGCTTATAACCACAAAGCCATAAACTTGTCTTAAACAGTTATGATCCTGAATAGGAAGGAGGTTGGGTGGAGGGAGTAAAGTCAATAATTAGAGAAAAGGAAGAACTAACATGACAAAAAATTATTCATTGATATCAAGTGAGAAACAGAATCCAAAGATACGAACGTAACCCCAAGTTACACCAAAGTGCTTTCTAGGACTTTATCAATGTTCTCATTCATCTCCCATCCTCCCCAGCCCCCCACAATCCTCTCCCCAATTATGGTGGAGGCTCATGGAGGAATGAGGCCAACTGTACCTTGGATTTTTCAGTTAAGTGAAAGTAAATCCTTTACTTTTGGGGGGCTTAATTAAGTTCAGATTGGATTTCCCCAGTGATATAAAGAATTCTATTATGGTTACTAAAATAAAACTAAAAGTATGCATTTTCCCTACTGAGAACAGTAAAAATTTAAATAATTTGTTTGACGTGAAAATCAAGATCAGTTGTCATTATAAAGATTAATGCAGGCATGTTGCCCACTTTGAGAAAACCTGGCAATTCAAATCAGTTATTTTATACTCAAAGATTTAACATTTCCTTTTAAAATACCCACTCCAAAAGTTTTAACATACTAACCCAACAAAGGATAACAAATATGTTGCACTGATACAACAGATTAATTGGGACAATTAAGTCCTCAATTTGTTTTCTTGTAAACAATCTCCCTCTCATCTCATTCTGTTTCTTCTTTTGGGTTCTCATTTTACTGAATTTCTTGTTTTTAAGTCATTCCATAAATGTGAAGCAAATATGCAAAATTTTCTTCTGTTCCACGACCTGTGTTTCCTTCCAGAGTGTCCTGGGTCTTTTGCACTCTGACCTGTGATGGTGCAGTGCTCCTCAGTGTGGACCTCAAACTGACAGCATCAGCATTATCTGGAAGCTGAGCTAAAGTGCAAATTATATGGACCCCTCTCAGACCAAATGAATCAGAATCTCTAGGGATGGGATCCAGTAATTTATCCTAATGATTCTTAGGCACACCAAACTTTTAAAACCACTACTGTTACACGTTTGCCTAGATATCATGTTGTTTCTTTTTATTTTGCTCATGCTTAACAAAGGCAACAGAAGACATTCTACAAGGCTTGACAAAGAATGGGTGACTTAACACTCTTCCCACTGTACATGAGGCCAATTTCAATTTTTCTTCAAGATATAGTTCAGATCTGGGTCTGCTTCTATTTGCTTTTTTAAGCCTAAGGAAAAGGAGCCTGGGACTGTGAGGGAAAAGGCTCAGCTGGATTTAAGAAAAATACCTGAACTTTTGCTTTCTCTTCTGAGATTGTTAAACTGTCTATATCAGTCAAGAGAAGTCCTCATCTTATTTCTATCCAGATTTTGGGATGCTAGTATGACTTTTCTCAGGGATTCTGGAGGTTGGGGGTAAAGAAGATCAATAATGTAAACTGCTCCTCTTTGCTCCACCCCAGCACAGAACACACCACAGAACTGTTGAAATTTTAGGTAACAATGAAGCACACGAAACTGGACCATAAGGCTCAAGAAGTAGTTTAAGGTCCCAGAGTGGTAATACTGGGAGTGCCAGACTGGGAGGGGGAGGGGGGGTGTAGCACTGGTTGGGTTAAGAAACCATTAGAAAACATTACTTGATGACAACAATTTTTACAACATAAAATTTCCTAAATACAGTTATCATATAAAGTGCTCTAGCACAGATTCAGTTCCAGAAAGGAGGGGTTCCTTTCATATCAGCTTAATAAAAGTTTATTTTCACAATGCTTTAAAGCCCCCAGACTCTACAATTCCTGTTTCTCTCAAAAAAGATTTTTTAAAGTCTTAGTATGAAGTATTAAATCATGCTTTAAAATTCTGTAGGCTATTTCTTTTTCATCTAAATTAGTTAAAATCATGACAATAAAATGCCAGCCAATCAAGGTCCCCAGCTAATGACATTCAAAGTAAGAATCATCATTAGCATCCTGTTACGTTCTGATAGTGGTAAAGGGTGATCAACTGCCGCCATTGATCTTAGTGCCGTTAAGTTAATAACGCATTTATATTCTGAAAGCATATGTGTCTTGCACATTTTGATGCTGAGGTATAAAGCCATGTTTTGCCAACATTTTTAAATTAATCTAACATGTAATCTCTTCCACAATAGCAACTATGGTAAAAACCCCAATAACAGTAGCCAACCTGCTGTCATGTTCTATGGTCTTGCAATTAACAGAGTACATAAACATTTATAAACTACACAACCACACCAATTTGTAAGCAACTATGTAATAAATTTTGAAATGTTAGGAATATAATAAAGCCACATTCTAAATAGCTTTCTAACTTTCCGTTTTTTCATGTTTTTCTTTTTTACATTCACACTTCCCACTATTTTTTTCACTAGACTACATTAAATCTTAGATTTAAATATGGCCAAACATAAAATAATATTGAAATGGGTGTGAACAAAACAGTTGAGTTTTATCAATGACCTAGCCACTTAAAGCTATTCTCCAAAGGATAAGTTATTCACCCAAGGCAAACATGGAAAAAATTAGAATTAAATCTTAAATTCTTCATGGTTGGCCTGTCAGATACATGGGAATATCCAAGACAAGTTTGGAAGGTCTAAATGTCAAAAGGTTAACTGTCACTGGTGAAATGTCTGTCACTGAAGAAAGACCCTACACACACTCAGCAGTGTGTTCAACTTGCAGAAGGAAGTTTGGGCTGGTACAAATCAAGTTAACAAAGTTTTAAGCCCTAGTCAAAGATAACAAAATGTTATTACACCTGAATAACAATCTCTAAGTAACCTCTAGCTTAAATTGTATAGACTCTTGCTACTGTACCATCTTAGGTTAACAGTTCTGCAGCCTTAATTAAAAGGATAAGGCATTTAATCAATTTTCTGCAGTGAATTATTAGGCTAACTTCTTTTCAGCTAGAGACTACAGTATGTTCCACCTTGAGGCTGTCACAATCATGATAATTACCAGACATGCATTTCAACAAATATTCACTGACAAATGAAGTATAAGATTGTGCTAAGTGTTTGGTGGACTCAATATTGAATTATCTCATTACTTTTCCATAAATCCCTTTACTTCCACTAACAAATCTAGACCTACCACTTTTATTCCTACAGGGAAGATGAAGTATGTTATGACTGTTGCTATATGACTATTTTTCTATATTATGGTCCTATTTCTGCTAAATTACTCTTATAGTCTTTATCAATTTAAGCTTTAAAAAAAAAAACTACCTTTTAGAACTCTGGAAAGATGTTAAATTCACTGAATAAAAAACCTTTCAATTTTGTCCCTCAAATATAATAAAATTCTGATATGATGTTAGACAAGTTAAATTATTAGACAAGTGATCTCCATTTACCTAATATTAATGTCGTAAAGAGCTTCAACTAACCTTTCTTTAGTGAGGCAAGTTTCAATTATCCTAAAAATGGTAAATGACCTATTATTTGTGTGTGAATCTAAAGTGTGTCCCATAGGAAATTCTCTGTGAGTCAAAAACAAAACTTTGCAGACAACTGTTAAATATAATGTTAATAGGTACGCTGGGCAATAAACTCAAGCTTTTTATTTAACTTACATCTGCTTAGTTTTTTATTGAGTTAAGTATAAAGGCCCAGTTAATCAACTCATTAAATTGGTCAAGGCAGGACACTTGAACTACATTAACAGGATTTAAAAAGTGGTTGGTCTTTTAGTAGTTCTCTGGTAATCACACACGCACACACACACATACACAAATTGGTAGAGTACTCTGGATATAGGATTTCCCCCCATAATCTTATATAATGTGCTGTTCACAATCCACAGTATTTTGAAAACTATATAAATTGGACATGACCAAATTAGAGATGTCTGATAAACTCTTATAAAGTATTTGGGAACTACAGCTCTAGTCCCAAAAGGATCAATTTTAAACTATAAAAAAGGAAAATTCATATAAAATCACAACAGACTTAACAGACATCTTTGAAAAAAAAATCAAATTGCAACTCAATTTTCTACTTTTTCAAATATGACCGAGAAAAAAGAAGTGCAAGTAGTAATGTCTGCATTTTTTTAAAAAACTATTAACCGAGCGGACTTGGGGAAGAAAAAAAAAACTATACAGTATTATTGCACTCCACGAATGTGCAGAATTCCAAAATGTGCCAGCACTGAAAAACTGCCTTGCATTGAGGTTTTCCAAGAGGTACAACGAGCCTGCCAAGAAAGCATCTGGTCTGTACTAACAGCTTGCTGTCTTCAGTACAGGCCTTCATAATGTCAGTCACGCTGCTCTTGCAAAACTCCCTTAATGTCTGAAAGACACACAGAAAAAATATTTTGTTTCAAAATTCACTCTTGTAAAATCCACTCATTGATCAGAAAAGAACTGAGAACATCTCTGTTAAACAAAATTAACTAACTTTCACCTCTCTATGTTCACCCACATTTGCTTATAAATTTTCTATCTTGAGCATGTGAAAAGAATTTGCATAGTTTTAGGAACTAGTTATTTGAAGGTATGGGGCGGGTATATATGTACAATATATGTACAGTATATGAATTGTGGCCATTAGAAGTTCACAAGTCAAAAAAAAGATGTTACAGGCCCAATTACTAAGCCTTAAACATAAAATTAATAGTACAACCTTACTTTATTTTAGCAGATCCAAACTCTCTTGGTCATTTATAAATTTTAATGAAGAAGACAACCATCTGTTAAACCTTAAGTTGGAAACTCAACTGACAATATATGCAATATCTATTATTATATATATCTATATCTATTATGCTAGTATATGAAATATCTTGCTGATTCATGACAATTAACTGATACCTATACATAGTTACTGTATTTTTAAACTACTTACAGAAGAGTTTTCAGTGCTGATAGGTGGGGCTATGATCGATGGTGTGGGATTGAATCCATATGCACATTGAGCTTCATTTCATTGTCAAGAATTTGAACAAGCTGTTGCATGGATGGAAGGTGACCAGATTCCAGCTTAGACCACACAGGTACATCTATAAAAATAAATGGTACCACCCCTTCCACATTAAAGATGATTCTATAATAGACATTCATTCTATAAACATGTATTGTCTAAGCACACAGCTGGAGATAGAATTCAGCTTCTTGCTTTCATGGAGTTTACATTCTAGTAGGGGAAATATAAAAAGAACTATATAAATAGCTACAAAATCACATTTGTATACTAAAAATCAAAACTAGAAGATGCTATAAGAGGGATATATGAGAGGCTGGGAAGGAGCCTTTGTACTTACTATCATTAAAAGAGAGAGATTATTAAAATTGGGAGATATTATTAAACGTGAAAGCTGAAATATAGAAGAGTGGTACAAGGGAGGCTGGAAAGGTTGGCAGGGATTAGATCAGGGATCAAGAAACTATAAAGTAAGCATTTTCAGCTCAAGAAGATGTATAGTCTGTCCTAGCTACTTAACATTCATTGTAGCCTGAAAGCAGATAACTGAATGGGCACGGATGTGTTCCAATAAAACTTTATTTACCAAGCAGGTAGCAGAGGACATGGTCCACAGGGCTATGGTTTGCCCATGCCTAGGCTACATCATTCAGGGCCTTTTGTCCATGTTAAATGTTCTGGTCTTTATCTTGAGAACAAAATAAGGCCATTTAACAAACTTGAGTGAGTGAAGCAACAAGATGAAATGTGCATTAAAAAAATTTTCTTTTAAATGACTCAAGTGTTGGAGCAGGTGTCAGCAAATTTTTCTGTAAGAAGCCAGATAGTATATATTTTAGGCTTTACATACCAAGAGGCAAAATCAAGGATACCATATAGGTACTTATAAAACCAGGGAGATATATTTCCACAAATTTTTCCATGATGAAACTCAAAACTCTAGGTATGAATACTGAAGTCTGAATGTCATATAATTTCCACATCACAAAGTATTTTTAATTTTTTTAGCCATTAAAAAATATAAGAGGGAATTCCCTGGCGGTCCAGTGGTTAGGACTTGGTGCTTTCACTGCTGGAGCCCAGGTTCAATCCCTGGTCGGGGAACTAAGATCAAGAAAGCTGCGTGGCTTGGCCAAAAAAAAAAGTAAGAGCCACCAAGCAAGATGGATGTACCTAGAGATTATCGTACTAAGTGAAGTAAGCCAGACAGAGAAAGACAAATATCATATGATATCGCTTATATGTGGAATCTTAAAAAATAAAGACACAAATGAACTTATTTCCGAAACAGAAAGAGACTCACAGACACAGAAAACAAACTTATGGTTACCAGAGGGGAAAGGGGGGTGGGAAGAAGAATAAATTAGGAGGCTGAGATTAACATATACATACTGCTTTCTATAAAATAAATAACCAACAAGGACCTACTATATACAGCACAGGGAACTATACTCAATATTATGTAATAACCTATAAGGGAAAAGAACCTGAAAAGAATCTGAATCACTGTGCTGTATACCTGAAACCTACATGATATTATAAATAAACTATACTTGAATAAAATAAAATATAAAGAAATTTTAAAATTGTAAAGCCACTGTTAGCTCATAGGCCATATTTGCCAACCCCTGGTTTAGAGAATATGTTAGAGGATAGCAAGATAATTGTGGCTTGGATTAGGGTGGTTAGCAAGGAAGATAAATAGAAGATTTTTGAAAACTGTAAAAAGTAGAATTGAGAAAAACTGGTAATCCATTAGATATGGAGAGTAAGGGAGAAACCTAGGATGTTATCCTAGGTTTCTGACATGGGCACCTGGGTAGAATGATAATGGTGCCCTTAAGTAAGTGAGAAATGTCAGGGAAGGAGCAAACTGGAGTATAAAAGAATTGCAGGAAGCTGAGGTAATCAACAGTTTGGGAGTAGGTAATGTTCAGGATTCCTGGCTGTAACACCTAGAAGAGAGGTCTAGAGCTCTCCAGAGCTATACATTTAAGGGTCATCATATAGATGTTATTCTAAAGCCATGGGAGTAGGTGAGGACCATGTAAAGAGATAATTTAGCATATTATGAAAAATGGAAAAGCCTGATGCTTATTATAAATCATTTAACATTTATCACAGAATGCAAACTATTCAGAACCTACCATTCAAAGTTATCTCAAATGCACCTGTTGACATACACTGGTTCTCAATCATGTTGCTCAAGAAAAAGACCATCATACATGCATAGACCTAAAAGAAAATACAATTAAGTACAATAGGTAAACTCATTTTCAAATCAAAACAACATCACAAATTAAGTAAGCTTTTAAATAGTCTCATTTTTATTTGGTAATTGCTCTTTTTAAATCTACTTTAAGTTTCTATACAAATTATTACTGCTACTCCATATATTCAGATAGTGTACACAGAAAATTGCGACATTAATTCACAGCTCTATACATTCTGAAGAAATTACGTTATTCCTAATGTAAAGACAAAATTTCTAGAAATCGCATAATAGCCTTAATAAGTTAAACAAAAGAGTACCAGCATAAGAAGGGTTCATTTTAGAATTTTTATAATATAATGTATGAACTCACAAGAGACTAGTGATGCAACTAGTCAGCAACTCCCTGTTTTCAACACAACCTGTCCATGTTCCAAACAAATCATTTTAAGTCAAACTAAAAAAAAGTTGGTTAGAAAGCACTAGCATATTAAGTTACATTCATTCACCTTTTGAAGGCAAATCTATACTGTCCTAAAAGATCAGAGGCTCCTGTTGAACAGAAAAGTTTCAATTTAACAAAATCACCTAAAAGCAGGATGTAGTGAGGATGTCAATTCACAGCCAGCAGTTTCAGAAAAATAAATCAAAATGCCTATAGCAGATGAGAAGGAGATTTCCCCTAACCCCACTTGAGCTAGGTGGGCTTTGATTTCACAGAAGTTATCCTAGCATTTGGGCACAAAGTCTGCTTTCATGAGAACAATACACAAGTTAAGTGTCACGAAAGCTACAGCCTTCAAGTATCCTCTTCCACAGTAGATTGACAATGTTATAAGCCTAAAGAAGTAAAATGCACTAAAGACAATTTAGAATCAACAAAATGAACAAATATAGCACAAAACATTATCAGTAAGTACTTCATTTCTAATTCTTAATCCTATGTAAATCAATATTTTGTTAATAACAGAGTAGAGACACATCTGAATTAGAGGTAGCATCTGAGGATGTTTATGTTAAGAAGCCTTGCCTGTGACTGGAAATAAGTGATTCCCTAAGAAAAAGAAGTACAGCTATGTTCGGAGTGGGCTAAAGGTAGTCTCAGCCTAGAACTAAAGGATAAGACCAGAGGACTCCAAAAGAGAATACTTATTAGAAGGAAACCTAAGTAATCTCATTCAAGAGAGAAATTATTCCCATTTCTCACAGCAGAAAGGTACACCCTCCAGAAAAGATGGTTTTAAGTAAAACAGATGAGAGATCTGGAAGGAGTATATGATGCAGCAAGACCCTACCAAAGAATAAAATAAACAGCACAAGATTCTTATGTATATTTATATTGATTGTTTCAGGTAATCTGCTTTAGGTTACCCATGAACAGAAAAGTCAACGAATAATAAAAACAGAGAATTTTGATGAGAATAAATTGGTGGAAATCCCATTTTTAACATGAATAAACCTATTAATACCCATATTAGTTGGTATAAAAGGCCTACATTATGTATATATTATGTTTTGCTGTATGATTTGGCCCAACTTATATAATCAAAATCAAAATCAGGTATTAAATTATTTTGTGCCCAGGTTCTACTAAAGTAACACCTCTCTGTCCTTCAAATAATAAAAAGGTAAGACCTAATCATTCTTAATGTATAAATATGGAGACTAAGGCTAAAGGAGGTTAAGTGCTTTGCCCAGAAATAAAAAGTGGTTTAAGTTGAAATAGCAAAAAGTACTTAAAAAAAAAAAAAGAAAGAAAGAAAGAAGAAGAAGAATCCATTAAAATATCTCACTGACAACTAAGAACCTACAGCTACCAAAGCTATTACATTACATACCTTGTTTTCTTGGCCCCACTGCCAGATGCTAGGCGCTTGCATGCCAAAGAAAGCAAAAGGATCCTTGCCAACAATTATTAAGCCTATTAACACTAGCTTGAAGACTGACAGGAAAGATGCTATGTGTCTATTAAAAGAAAAGAAGGAAATTCATCAGAAGCTGCAATTTCTCATCTACTTCAAAATTTCTTTAACTCAAGTCTATGTGTATAGACATTTTCTAAACACCAAATCTAAAAATTGCCAATTACACTAGGAAAAAACTAGTAACTAAATTTTATTGTGCAGTTTTAAAACAAAAATGTTTAACATCTTTTGAATCAATCAAAAATTAATTTATAAAACTATAGAGCACTGGCCTTTAAAAATACTATTTTGACAGTACAGAATTTTGTACCACTGACTTTCTATAAAAATGTAGGAGTTCTTGGGCTTCCCTGGTGGCGCAGTGGTTGAGAGTCTGCCTGCCGATGCAGGGGACACGGGTTCGTGCCCCGGTCTGGGAAGATCCCACATGCCGCGGAGCGGCTGGGCCCGTGAGCCATGGCCATTGAGCCTGCGCGTCCGGAGCCTGTGCTCCACAACGGGAGAGGCCACAACAGTGAGAGGCCCACATACTGCAAAAAAAAAAAAAAATTGTAGGAGTTCTTGATCTACGGCCACAATAAAAATTACATAAGAAAACACATCTTTAGAAGGGTTGCCATCTCTGAAATGATCTTCCTCTATTCCTTGTTACAGAAAAATTCTTCCATATTTGGATCAAATAAACTTGCCATTTATAAAACTGTTCTAAGAACAGTTTTCCAACTAAGAAATTATAATAACCAAGGAAAGTTAATTGAACCAATTCACAAAAGTTTATTTACAAATGTGAAAGAATTCACTTAAAAAACTCGTTTATAAACTACAGAAATTTACTTACCTATATATTGGTTGAGGGAGGTAATTCTCTCCTTCAATGCGGATGTCCGGGTACCGCTGGCTAATAACCCGCATGTACTCCTCAAACACCCGCCTATAACCTCAGGAAACACTGCAGAAAAATGAAAGTGCTTCCAATTAGGTCGTTTAGAATATGACTAGATTTATTTTGTAGTTATACAAAGCCTAAAAATTATTACCCAGATTAAAAATGTTTCTCAAGAACAGTCACAAACTAATAATGATTGATGCTGGATACATGAACTTTTCTCATAGATTTCACATATTTAAGTTATCTTCCCTTCAAGTAAATCCTTCTATTAGAACATTAAACTTTATAGATCTGGGTTACTATTGGAGAGGAACAAATACCTATTCAGAGAATCCACCATATTCTGAGCTCTCAAATCATTTTGCCTTTTTTTCTGTTGTTGTTGTTATCAACAACTGTATAAACACTGAAATGAAAACAACTCTTATTTATCTGAAATAGGGACTTTCAAAATTTGGGCACAGGAAGCTTAAAAAAATACCAAGGCACGAGACATGACACCCTGTTTCTTATTCCCACTCTACCCTTGACTAGGCAAACATGCCTGCTCAATCACAATAAAAGAAACTTGAAAAATTCTTAGAAAAAAAAAATTCTTAGATCCTTTCTGACTCTAAGATTTGATTCTATTTTGCAAAGGAAAACAAAGATTGGGAAGATACTTTTCAGCAATATGACAGTAATCTATGTCATTACTCCAGAAATTAAGTCAACAGCATCCCATCACCTTCATTAAAATCTCTGAAAAACTAGGCTACGGATATATATTTGTTGCCCCAGCAAGAAAAGGGAGATATGCCACCAGAATGAATATACAGGGGGAAAAAAGTACACTGAAAACTTTAGTAAGACATTGATGAAAGAAACTGAAGACACAAATAAATGAAAACATATCTCATGTTCGTGAATCAGAAGAATTTATATTTTTAAAATGTCTATACTACCCAAAGCAATTTACAGATTCAATGCAATCCATATCAAAATTGCAATGACATTATTCACAGAAATAGAACAAACAACCTAAAATGTGTATAAAACCAGAAAAGACCCCAAAGAGCCAAAGCAATCTTGAGAAAGAAGAACAAAGCTGGAGGCACCATGCTTCCTTATTTCAAACTATATTACAAAGTTACAGTAATCAAAACAGTATGTATGGTAGTTGCATAAAGACAGAAACACAGATCAATTAGACAGAAACCAGAAATAAACCCACACATACATGGTCAATTAATTTTTAACAAAGAAGCCAAGAATATACAATGGGAAAAGGAGAGTCTCTTTAATAAATGGTATTGGGGGGCTTCCCTGGTGGCACAGTGGTTGAGAGTCCGCCTGCCGATGCAGGGGACACGGGTTCGTGCCCCGGTCCGAGAAGATCCCACATGCCGCGGAGCGGCTGGGCCCATGAGCCATGGCCGCTGAGCCTGCGCGTCCGGAGCCTGTGCCCCGCAACGGGAGAGGCCACAGCAGTGACAGGCCCGCGCACCGCAAAAAAAAAAAAAACAAACAAAAAAAAAAATAAATAAATGGTATTGGGAAAAGTGGACATGCAAAGAATGAAACTGGACCACTATCTTACACCACACACAAAAATCAACCCAAAACAGTTTAAACAGTTGAACAGAAGACCTGAAACCATAAAACTCCTAGAAGAAAACATAGGGAGTAAGCTCCTTGACACTGGTCCTGACAATGATTTTTTTTTGGCCTTGACACCAAAAGCAAAGGCATCAAAAGCAAAAACTAAACAAGTGGGACTATGACAAACTAAAAAGCTTCTGCACATCAAAGGAAACCATCAACAAAATGAAATGAAGGGCAACCTACACAATGGGAGAAAATACTTGCAAATATAACCTCTGATAAGGGGTTACTATCTAAAACATATAAGAAACTCATACAACTCAATAGCCAAAAAATTAATAACCTAATTAAAAAATGGGAAAGGGCGGGGCTTCCCTGGTGGCGCAGTGGTTGAGAGTCCGCCTGCCGATGCAGGGGACACGGGTTCGTGCCCTGGTCCGGGAAGATCCCACAGGCCACGGAGCGGCTGGGCCCGTGAGCCATGGCCGCTGAGCCTGCACGTCCAGAGCCTGTGCTCTGCAACGGGAGAGGCCACAACAGTGAGAGGCCCGCGTACCGCAAAAAAAAAAAAAAAAAAAAGGGAAAAGGGGGGAATTCCCTGGCGGTGCAATGGTTAGGACTCAGTGCTTTCAACTGCAGGGGCCTAGGTTCAATCCCCAGTTGGGGAACTAAGGTCCTGCAAGTTGGGTGCATCCAAAAAAAAAAAAAAAAAAAAGGGCAAGGAAAGCTGAATAGACATTTTCACAAAGATGACATACAAATGGCCAACAGGTAGATGAAAAGGTGCTCAACATCCCTAATCAACAGTGAAATGCGAATCAAAACCACAATGAATTATCATCTCATACCTGTTACAATGTCTATCATTAAAAACACAGTATAAAGCAATGAAGGTACCACTTGGTAGGAGGGAGCAGAATCAGTAAGAGATAGCAGGGTGAAACCCGAGATGCCAACTTTGTCAATGATACGATCATCAAGGAAAAAAATACCACAATCATCAAGGAAAAAAATATCGACCACCACCACGACCAACTCAAGGGATCAGCAACAAGTTTATATCTGATAGGGAGAACCAGTCCAAATATTAGTAGATCTCAATGTAAGAAAACTCACTTTTCAAAAAAAAAGAGAGAAATTCACCACTCTTTCTTTACAAGTAATACTTCTTTTACATTTAGAATGAAAATTTCACACAAGATTAAGTCCCTAAAAAGTATGAAATTTTTGCAAAGGGAGACAAGTCTCTATTAACTAAATACTTAAAAGAACTTAATCTCCAGACACCTTATCTTTCCTAAACATTCACCTTATCCAATATTTTATTATTACTGTTGTCAGATTCACAACTGCTTTCTATATAAGAAAATTTTAATGTTGCTTTTGTTTTGAAGATACTACCAAAAAAAATGTAAAGCACTTATATGCCTAACTACCTTGAAACCAAGAAATGCCACCTGATTTCAATGCCTAAGTTTGCATCGGTGTTTACAATGGAGTTGATGATCTAAAATGATAGTAGATAACTTTTAATGCATTAATTGAGAGCTGGAGACTTACTTGAGTTGAAATTTCCTTGAGTTGAAATTTCCTTTTTTATAGATGAAGGGGAAAAAATTGAAACCCAGAGAGATCAAGTGACTTCAGATATGGTCCCTGCCCTTAGTCAGGGCTGAGACCAGAACACAGACTTTGTGATTTGAGATCCTAGGCCCTTTCCATTAAACCTCAATAAAAGTTAGATAATGTAAGAGCTAACCTTCCCTGTGTCCACAAAGCCACAATCAAGTACCCATAAAATAGCAGATATCTCTTGAGGTTCTTCCATGATGAAGATATAGATTCTCCCTCTGGGTGAACTAAGCCTGTGGACCCCAACAGTCCTCATATTTGCTCTGGGACTTCCAACCCTTCGTAAAGGAAAGTATGTCTATATGCAGGCCACACTTTAGGTCAGAGTCCTCCTAGTCACCCAGTTTTCTGGCTATTATGCTCAGAAGCCTAACTCTATCCTTGATTCTTCAGGTCTCAACTCCTCAGTTAAGTCACAAATCTTTGTATCAAATTTCAAACAGAATCAATCCATAATCTTGAAATATAAAAAGGACTTTAGGGGCTTCCCTGGTGGCGCAGTGGTTGAGAGTCTGCCTGCCGATGCAGGGGACACGGGTTCGTGCCCCAGTCCGGGAAGATCCCACATGCCACGGAGCGGCTGGGCCCGTGAGCCATGGCCGCTGAGCCTGCGCGTCCAGAGCCTGTGCTCCGCAACGGGAGAGGCCACAACAGTGAGAGGCCCGCGTACCGCAAAAAAAATAAATAAATAAAAATAAAAAGGACTTTAAACCTTTTAACTTTCTTCAAATTTCCAGTTATAAAATGATAAAGTCGTGGGGATATATAATGTACAGCATGGTGACTGTAATTAATAATACTGTATTTCATATTTGAAAGTAGCTAGGAGAGCAGATCTTGAAAGTTCTCATCACAAGAAAAAAATTAATGTAACTGTATGGTGATGGACGTTAACTGGACTTATCATGGTGATCGTTTTGCAATATATACAAATATCAAGTCACTACATTGTACACCTGAAACTAATGTGTTATACCTCAAAACAAACTGTACATTTCTTATTTCTGAAAAATGAAGTAGTTTACAAGACTGACACAACCTATTTTTAGGCAAGTTTACTTATGCATTAGTAAACTTTCCTCCCTATATTTGCTTTGAGACTTGTGAAGAAAAAACAAGTAACTTTTTCCCTATGTAATAATTTTCCCCAAATGTTCAAATTGTTTTGAAATAGCCATCTCTACTGCTGACAGATGTTTTCCAAAATAAAACATACCTACTGTTTATCAAGGTGGGCAAAATGTTAAATTAAAGGCACACATGGTAAGGAGCCAGTAATCATTCCACCTCTACCACCACACCCAGTTCTTTCAACTTTTCACTCTTTCTGGGTCAGTGAGTAAAACTATATAACTCATAGTATACCTTCAACGAATAAATATGTAAACATGCTAAAAATATGTTGTAGCTGCTGCCTATTTCTTCCGCCCCTGGACCAAAGGCCCTTAAGTAAATTAAACTGTGAAAAGAAATCTTAATTTAAGTCCTAATCACCTTGCAAATCTCCTTCTTGCAATACAAAAATATCTTACTATATGGAGTCAACTTTTGCAGTTGTTTAATTTAAAATATTTTACACAATACTTTTCTAAGATTAATTTTCTAAAAGAAAGAACTTGCATACAAATTAGATCATCTTTCTGTAATGAACAGAAAGAAAATTTAAGCAATTTGTCCATGTTATTTCAAATAGATTCTGTGCTTTTTTAAGTCCATCAAGTTTCAGTCTCCTAATCCATGGTGCCAACCATCCCACTTTTCCTTTTCTATACTAATATCTGCCCCTAATTGTAGTCAAATGCCTACTTATATCAACTTGAGTCTGTCACAAACCCCAACCTCTCCTATCTCCTAATTAAAGGAAAATGGGGCAAAATCTCAGATATTTACTGTTATGAAGTAAATACTTGTGATTTCTATTTTTCGCATCTCTTGAACTCACCTTCCCCTTTTATTTACAATAACCTCCCCTCCAATTATCCTCCCACCCACACATAGGATTGGATCCTGTTTATACAATAACACCCAACCCCTTGCCAATATCTAATGTTCCAGAAATGTAAACCTGTCATGAAGGCTTGAGTTTCCTCCCTAAAAATGAAGAACTGGAATTTTAAAAAGTAACTATCTCCAGACAGGTAAACATTTAATCAGAGCTGTTGTAGGGTAGAGGAGAGTGGTAATCTTTCAAAAGTACTGAGGAGGACTTCCCTGGTGGCACAGTGCTGGAGAACCCGCCTGCCAATGCAGGGGACACAGGTTCTATCCCTGGGCCGGGAAGATCCTACATGCCGCAGAGCAACTAAGCCCATGTACAACTACTGAGCCCACGAGTCGCAACTACTGAGCCCACGTGCTCTACAGCCCGGGTGCCACAGGAGAAGCCACTGCAATGAGAAGCCCACAAACCTAAATGAAGGATAGCCCTCTGCGTGCTGCAACTAGAGAGAGCCCATGTGCAGCAATGAAGACCCAGCACAGCCATAAATAAATAAATAAATAGTTTTTAAATAGTAAAAAAAAAGACTGAGGAGATAAATCAATCTTCAAAGAGAAAAAGAAAAACGAAATATATTTTACTGAGAAGAATACAGATGTGAGCCAGAGCAAGAGTGTATGAAATCCTCTCAGACCTTTCAGTTTTCTATTTCAGGCCATCTTCAGGCACTGATGCATTCCTGCCTTTGGATTCTATACTATTCTTTTAGTAGTTTTAAACAGATTTCCAAATATGTTGTTTAAAGCAGTTCAAAACTGGTTTCTCTACTTGCATTCTAAGAATGTCAACTAATATTTCTCCCATGGTGTATGCAGAAAATCAGGAAGGTATTTTTACGATGCTTTCTAATTGTCAACAGCATTGACCAATGCAATGAACACTGGGTTTTTAGAGGTAATCTTTACTTCTCCTTGCTCTGTTTAGTAGAAGCACTAATAGACATTTGTCTGGTGCATTACCTGCTCTAAGTGTTTTAAGCAATGAAATCTGAACAAGGGGCTCTATAAACCATACAAGAAACAAGATATTCAGGAGTGAACAGACTAACCTTATAAATGCTTTTTTTAAAAAATTACAAACAAGAGTGCTCACACAATGTTCACAGCAGCACTATTTACAACAGCCAAGGCATGGAAGCAACGTAAACGTTCATCAACAGATGAATGGATAAAGAAGATGTGGGGCTTCCCTGGTGGCGCAGTGGTTGGGAGTCCGCCTGCCGATGCAGGGGACGCGGGTTCGTGCCCCGGTCCGGGAGGATCCCACATGCCGCGGAGCGGCTGGGCCCGTGAGCCATGGCCGCTGAGCCTGCGCGTCCGGAGCCTGTGCTCCGCAACGGGAGAGGCCACAGCAGTGAGAGGCCCACGTACCGCAAAAAAAAAAGAAGATGTGGTACATATATACAGTGGAATATTACTCAGCCATAAAAAAGAATGAAATAATTCCATTTGCAGCAACATGGATGGACCCAGAGATTATCATACTAAGTGAATGAGCCAGACAAAGACAAATAGCATATATCACTTATATGTGGAATCTAAAAAAGATACAAATGAACTTATGTACAAAACAGAAATAGACCCACAGACATAGAAAACAAACTTATGGTTACCGCAGGGGTGGGGGAGGGATAAATTAGGAACTTGGGATTAACAAATACCCACTACTATATATAAAATAGATAAAAGACAAGGACCTACTGTATAGCACAGGGAACTATATTCAATATCTTGTAATAACCTATAATGGAAAGGAATCTGAAAAACTAACTGAATCACCTTGCTGTACACCTGAAACACTAAATCAACTATACTACACTTCAATAAAAAAAAAAGGACTTTGAATGAAGTCCTTTGAATGAAGATCAAAATGTACATCAGAACTTGCTCAGCCTTTTGTTTTGTTTTGTTTTGTGTTAATTGCGGTGTAGTTGTTTTACAATGTTGTGTTAGTTTCTGCTGTACAAGGAAGTGAATCAGCTATATGTATACATATGTCCCCTCCCTCTTGGACCTCCCTCCTGCCCCACCCCACCTGCCATTCTACCCCTCTAGGTCATCACAGAGCACCAAGCTGAGCTCCCTGCGCTTATACAGCAGGTTGGCACTGTTTTACACATGGTAGTGTATATATGTCAATCCCAATCTCCCACTTCATTCTCCCCCTCCCCCTTGTCCACACATTTGTTCTCTACATCTGTCTCTATTCCTGCCCTGCAAATAGGTTCATCTGTACCGCTTTTTAAAGTTTCATATAAATGCATTAGCATACGATATTTGTTTTTCTCCTTCTGACTTACTTCACTCTGTATCACAGACCCTAGCGTTTACAGCACTAAACAGGTATGAGCTTATCAGGTTTAAGAACTGTATTATATGAAATCAAGTGATTTCCCTTCCAGCTGCCTCACTCTAGGAGCACCACAGTGGCCACCACAGTAAAAACGCATACGAATACAAAATATGCCTAACATGGCTTCTAAGATTCCAGGCTTCCTGGGACTTCCCTGCCGCTCCAGTGGTTAAGACTCTGCGTTACCACTGCAGGGAGCTCGGTTCGATCCCTGGTCAGGGAACTAAGATTCCACATACCATGTGGTACGGCCAAAATTAAAAAAAAAAAAAAATTTCAGGCTTCCTTAGAGTTTTTTCCAAAGATTTGATAAACCTAAAATTCAATTAATGATCTGTTTTTATTCTCTTCCTTCTTTGTGTCTTATTCTTGAGATCACTAGTTTCTAGTTTTCCTATACCTTTGGCATAACATTTCAGGAAAATTTTGCTGCAGACTATTCCACAAAGAATTTATAAATTGTGGGCTTCCCTGATGGCGCAGTGGTTGACAGTCCGCCTGCCGATGCAGGGGACACGGGTTCGTGCCCCGGTCCGGAAAGATCCCACATGCCGCGGAGCGGCTGGGCCCGTGAGCCATGGCCACTGAGCCTGCGCGTCCGGAGCCTGTGCTCCACAACGGGAGAGGCCCACGTACTGAAGAAAAAAAAAAAAAAAAAAAAGAATTTATAAATTGTGTAAGTTCCTCAGCTCTTTGTGGGGAAGGAATTTTATCTCTTTACTCTGGAAAGCATTTCTCATCAACAGATTTATAAGGTATGGCAGCCACTCAGTAAAAGTGACTTGATAAAAGCATTCAGTAAATGGTGACTTACCCGCATTTTGCAGGAATTTTTGTCTCATCTTAAAATATTTCATACATAATTTGATGCTTCTGTTAGAGGAAACACTGACTGAAACCGCCCGCCCTGGCCAGGCAAAGACAGTAACAATGTGCATGAGTTATTTTATGACAGGAGATCCTTGTCAGGAACACGAACTAACAAGCCACCACCAAAGGGAAGAATTCGGGAAAGGTCAAAAAGAGAGAGGAGGGGCTTCCCTGGTGGCTCAGTGGTGGAGAGTCCGCCTGCCGATGCAGGGGACGCGGGTTCGTGCCCCGGACCGGGAAGATCCCACGTGCCGCGGAGCGGCTGGGCCCGTGAGCCATGGCCGCTGAGCCTGCGCATCCGGAGCCTGTGCTCCGCAACAGGAGAGGCCGCGGCAGTGAGAGGCCCGCGTACCGCAAAAAAAAAAAAAAAGAGAGAGGAGATGCCACATGTCCACCTCCCAGAATCCTCCTCGCTGGAATCCATCTTGGCTGAGCAGTTGCACGCGCCACCAGGAAGGACCCTGAGTCTGAATGACTGGCCAGAGACAACCCAGAAACTAACCCATTACCATAAAACCCGAGACTGCGAGTCACGTGGCAGAGCAGTCCTCCTGGATTCCCTTACCCTCCTGCTCTATGCCCAGGCGCCGCTTCCAAATAAAGTCTCTTGCTTTGTCAGCATGTGTGTCTCCTCGGACAATTCATTTCCAAGTGTTAGACAAGAGCCCACTCTCAGGAAGGGGTCCCCCTTCCTACAACACTTTTATTCTTTTCAATACATTTTTTAAAATTGAGATATAATTCACACACCATAAAATTCATGCTCGGTGTATTTTTATCATTTGTTAGATAGACTGATAAAAAAAATATATTGTGTTCTATGCTAATTCAATGGCAAAACTGGATATGTCTCTTGTTTGCTTTACTGCTTTCCTGTTTGTCTTATACTTTTACCTGTTGGTTGTAGACTGACTTCAGACATGAGAATAAACTCGATTAAAAAACCCAGGGATCTAAGAAAGAAAACCACCAACAGAATAAGCAGTAAGGGTGTGTTGGCCAATAAGAGCAGCAGGAAGATGACTGACAATAACACAATGAATTCTGGAAGTTTAGCCCCATCAGCAGAGATGGAGGCCAGGTCGAGAAGGTTACTGAGTGAAGAGTATGTTCAAAACTGACGTTTTACATGTATCACATTCTATGCCTAAAAGCTACCAAACCAGAGGTCAACCAAGTAGAAATCCACCTGAAAGGAACAGTATCAGAAAACACTGATCTATACTCCAGTTAAGAATTTTTAAAGGGAAGTGAGGAGGGAGAAGACAGGTTATGTCAGAACCAAATACAGTGTACTCCCACGAGATTGTACTCACTTTTTCAATAAATATTGCCTGATGACAGGTACTGTTTTAGGCTCTAAAGATATACGGCAGCAAGCAAAACAGACAAAAATCTATGCCTTTCTGATGCTGGCAACATTCTAATGAAGAAGAGAGAGTAAGCTGTAACAGTCTAATGGAGAAGATACAGTTCACCAATTGATAATATCCGAAGCTGTTTCCCTTGTCTTGCTTGAGAAACAGGAACGAAAAAACAAAACAAAACACCTGAGGGACTATGGAAAAAGTGTCACAAATTGAAAGAGCAAAAACATCGAACAAAAGATTCAAAACAAGAACCGACACCCAAAAATATTCTGCAAGAAGCAGAAAAGGATAAAAGAGGTAAGGAAGGACTGTAAGAAACCTCAAAACCAAAAGCAGAATTTAAAAAAATATTTTAAGGCCCTGAAGAAGAAAATTGATGGGTGGAAAACTAAATCAGTGTTAGAAGATGAATAATAAAAAGTACAGAAAATCTGAATAGTATCATCAATAAATGGAATCCACAGATACATCAGTTTTTTCCTATAGAAAACAGCTTGAGAGACCACAGAATATTTACAACAGTTGACCATCTATGTTAGGTCACAAAGAAAGCCTAATAAGTAGGTGGATGAAGAATGTCACCAACTATCAGTAAACAAAGGATGCTGCAACCATCAAGCCACTGCAGACACCCCCAGCTGTGCACCCTGAGGAGATTCAGGATGGGAAAACTCTTGCATCTTCCCATACACAGAAAAGCACTAAATTCACTAACTTGAGATGTCTGGTTTTCTTTAATTAACAGTAATCTTTTGATGTTCCGATAACCTGGAGGTTTTTTTTTTTAAACTCCTATATATTCTGGCTCCTCCCTTCTTCAGAATAGTCCCTCAGAGTTGAGAGGCTGTCTCCTGAGCCTAAGGCCTCAGTATGTCCGTGAAATAAAACATAACAGCAAATGTCACATTCTCTAATTACAGTGCAATAAACTAAAGAATTTTAAAAACCCAACCCACTTTAAGATCTTCTGGTAGGAATATTAACTAGTTTAATTATGTCAAAATTTTAAATGTGATACCCATTAACGTAATAATATTTTACTTCTATGGATTTAGTTTATGGAAATAATTGGACAAGCACACATGATATCTGAGGACAGTCATCTTAACAAAGTAATTTTATGAAAAATTAGGACCAACATTGTAAGGTCGGATCTTAACAAACGGCACCGCGAAACAGAGGAAAGCTTCAAGTGAGCTTTATTAGGGAGCGCTCCCGGGCGAGGTTCACTGGTCCGAGAGAAAGGGGCCAGAGAAGTCGTACCCGGGCGAGGGTTGGGCAAGATTTTATAGGGGAAGAAGGGAAAGGGGTGTGGTGAATCTGGGAGGGCGCAGGGTATTCCTTATTTGGTGGTCTTTTCGGGTATCCTGGGGGACCGTTAGTCCCGCCCATCGAAAGGCGGGAAGGCTGGGCCGGGTGCAAAGTCCCCAGGTCAGTTCCTGGAACTGGGTGGTCCGGAATGTCTCCAGGGCAGTTTCTGGAACTGGGTGGTCCGGAGAATTCAGTCTGATGCAACCTGTGAATCTGATTGTGTTCCCCTGCCTCGGGCCAGTTGGCCTTACAAACATAAATATTAAACAAACAGATTCAGTGGCTTAAATAAATTAAAGAATACCCATCTTCGGGAGTACTGTGCCTGTTGATACAGAACAGTATCTGCCGATATGAAAAGATAAGTGATGAGGGGAAGGCAAATTTCAAAAAAAGCATACAACTATAATCTCACTAATATAAAATTATATAGCATTATGTTTCTGCGCGAAGAGTCGGCTTGAAGGAGGTTATTCAAAATGTTATTAAAGGTTATTACAAGGATATTTCACTTTCTTCCATATACTTTTTTAAAAATTATTTTTACAGTTAACATGTTATTTTCACAGTGAAACTGAGAAGGATCCTGTGGGGCTCCAGGGCATGGAAGCCTTTTTGTCCCCCATTTCTTATAGGCAAGACTCCAGCCTCCATGAACAGTTGCTAATCAAGGGAGGAGCAGCCAAGAAACCACCTGAGGGAAGATTAAAGGGACCAGAGAAGCTCATCAAGATTAAGAGACCCTGCACACACCCTAACCTTGTCCGCGACCCCACCCTTGAATTATTGCTGTAAGACTCCTCAAATCCTCCTGGGTTGGGACACATAGCTTTTCAAGGCAGGAGCCCGCTGTGTTCCCCTTTGCCTGGCAAAGCAATAAAGCTATCCTTTTCTACTTCACCCAAAACTTTGTCTCCGAGATTCGATTCCGCACCAGTGTACAGAGAAGCTGAGCTTTCGGCAACAACAGCCAGAGAGCTATTTTCACTTTTTTAAGCTGAAAGTCAATAAGTAAAGCTTTCAAAGGTTTATTTACTGCAGGTCTTATTACAACATTAAAGACAATACAAATAATAAGTTACGATAATGAGCACTTGATAAATGGCAGTAGCAGGTACACTGTGCTAGGTGTTTTTTAACTGATTAGCTGACTCCAGCTCTCCTCATTTCCTGTCTCCTCCTCTCCCTCTATGCTGAGTCAGGCTTCATTTGCATGTGTTCTTCTTTTAGCTAGTAAAGCTCATTCTCTGTATCTCCTGGTGGAGTTCCCCATACCCTTGCAAAATTTCATTTCCTCCTCTGCAAAGCCTTCCAACTCTCCCTGAATAAGTAATCCTTCTCTCTGGGTTTTTAAGACTTCTTTTAGAACACTCAGAACAGAGTGGTTTACTGTTAATATTGTTTACATGTCTGTCTCTCCCACCAGACAACTGGTCTTCAAATGCTACTGTGAAAAACAAATTCGTATCTTCCTAAAAATTGGACAAAACAGGAAAACAAGTGGCATGAAAAAGGGGACATTAAAAACAAGGGCCTGGGCTTCCCTGGTGGTGCAGTAGTTGAGAGTCCGCCTGCGTCCGTGCCTGGTCCGGGAAGATCACACATGCCACGGAGCGGATGGGGACCCATGGCCGCTGAGCCTGCGCGTCCGGAGCCGCAACAGGAGACCCGCGTACCACAAAAATAAAACAAAAAAACAAAAAAAAACAAGGGCTTGATAACACAACACTGTAAATCAACTATCCTCCAATAAAAATTAAAACAAACAAAACAAAACAAGGGCTTAATTATGAGCACTTCGTGCTAAAATCTGTGACCAAGATTTCTTCCTTATCACTCCCAAGCTACACCCCAATCAAGATAAAGTATGTGAAAACATGGTTTTCCTTTTTGAAAAGCAGGGATGGTGACAAAAATCAAATGAACCAGAGGACTCCAACTATACTCTTAAGTGACAAAGATGGAAATGAAACATATATGCATGCTTTTACTTTTTTCCTTCAAGCTTCTTTACAGTACCTAATAATAGAATATTAGAGGTAACTGGAATGCAACCAACACCCTTATTTTACAGATGAACAAGTTGAGAGCTAGAGATTAAATATTTCCCCGAAGTCATTCAGAAGATAAAAGGCAGATCGAGTTAAGAACTAGGCCTCCAAACTGCTAGTCCAGTAAATGCTCACCTTCCCAGTACCTATACCATTCAAAATCTACGAGGTTATTTATGAGATTTCCAAATAATATATTAAATTTGGTCTCTACCACTTACCTTAATGGCAAACTGTAAGGAAACAATGTTCCCATTTTCTGTAAGAGAAGATAAAACCTTAAACCATTCATATTTTACTTACATCTAAAAGCTTTGAACTAAGGTACTTCATTCATTATTAAGAAGAAACAACTATTTTGTGCACGGCATTCAGTTAGCTCCTGAGCTGTTTATTGCTTAAAATTGTAAAAAAAAAAAAAAAAAAAACAGGGCTTCCCTGGTGGCGCAGTGGTTGAGAGTCCGCCTGCCGATGCAGGGGACACAGGTTCGTGTCCCGGTCCGGGAAGATCCCACATGCCATGCCGTGGAGCGGCTGGGCCCGTGAGCCATGGCCGCTGAGCCTGTGCTCCGCAGCGGCAGAGGCCACAACAGTGAGAGGCCGCGTACCGCAAAAAACAAACAAAACTGGTGACTAAATTCTATGTAACTTTAAAAATCTAACATAGTGGCGGGTGCAGCAGCCACCATTTTATTTGTTCTCTAGAGCACTCTGTACTACTCTACAATCTGAATCAACTTCTTATTACTCCTTTACTTCACTGTTTCTAAGTAGTACATTCTTCCTATTTAGCCTCTTTTTAAAAACCAAGATTTATCTTATAACCATTAGTGTGTCACAGTTTAAATGGCCACAGTTTTTTCCTTCTGAGTGGTATACAGAATAATGGTGTATCTTACAACCTATCATACTGTAGGTTTGGAAAAATATAATAACTGTTATTTAAATTTTTAGTTTCAGTTACTGTGACTATTTTGGGGAGATGAAAATTTCTTTGTAGGATTTTCCCCTGGCTACTGTGTTTTTAGTTTTAAAAACTCAGCAACAAAGCAAAACAAACTTACGGTTACCAAACAGGATAGGAGTGGGGGGAATAAATTAAGAGTTTAGGATTAACATATACACACTACTATATATAAAACAGGTAAACAATAGGGACCTACTATATAGCACAGGAAACTACACTTAACATCTTGTAATAACCTATAATGGAAACGAATCTGAAAAAATATATATATACTATATATACTTACATATATCTGTAAGTAAAAATATATACTATATATATTTATATATATAGTATATCTATAACAATCGCTTTGCTGTACACTTGAAATTAACACAACATTGTAACCTATGCAAATTTTTTTAAAATTCAGGATTCATCCCCTTCAGTCCCCTCCACCACCCTGCAAAAAAACCCATAAAAATTGTCTTCTTTTTTTATCACTACAGTGAATGGCACAGCATCGCTCCAGAACTCAGGAGTCACCTGTGACACCTCTCATTGCATGCCACCTCTCCGGCCCCTCAAATAATGTAATCACCAAGAACTGCTAAATTTATCTGCAAAAAAATCTCTTAAACCTGTCCCTTTACTCCTACCACCACCCTTCTATTTCAAGCTCCATTGTCTCTTGCCTGGGCAACTCCAAGAGTCCCCTAAACTGGTCTCCCCACATCTATTTTTGTGTTCCTTGCAATGTCTTTTCCACAATGATACTTACTGGTTTTTCTGTAACATAGCCATCCAGACCTTCCAGGGTCTGTGCTACCTTCTCTTTGGTCTTTAAGGTCAGCAGCCTTGGCCTCAAGAAATTATGTTCCCTTCTTGGATTGGAAGAATCAATATTGTGAAAATGACTATACTACCCAAAGCAACCTACAGATTCAATGCAATCCCTATCAAATTACCAACGGCATTTTTTACAGAACTAGAACAAAAAGTCTTAAAATTTGTACGGAGACACAAAAGACCCCGAATAGCCAAAGCAGTCATGAGGGAAAAAAACGGAGCTGTAGGAATCGGGCTCCCTGACTTCAGACTATACTACAAAGGTACAGTAATCAAGACAATATGGTACTGGCACAAAAACAGAAATATAGATCAATGGAACAGGATAGAAAGCCCAGAGATAAACCCACATGGTCAACTAATCTATGACAAAGGAGGTAAGGATATACAGTGGAGAAAAGACAGTCTCTTCAATAATTGGTGCTGGGAAAACTGGACAGCTACATGTGAAAGAATGAAGTTAGAACACTCCCTAACACCACACACAAAAATAAACTCAAAATGGATTAGAGACCTAAATGTAAGACTGGACACTATAAACCTCTTAGAGGAAAACCTAGGAAGAACACCCTTCAACATAAATCACAGCAAGATCTTTTTTGATCCACCTCCTAGAGTAATGGAAATAAAAACAAAAATAAACAAATGGGACCTAATGAAACAAAAGCTTTTGCCAAGCAAAGGAAACTACAAACAAGACGAAAAGACAACCCTCAGAATGGGAGAAAATATTTGCAAACAAATCAACGGACAAAGGATTAATCTCCAAAATACATAAACAGCTGATGCAGTTCAATATTAAAAAAACAAACAACCCAATCCAAAAATGGGCAGAAGACCTAAATAGACATGTCTCCAAAGAAGACATACAGATGGCCAAGAAGCACATGAAAAGCTGCTCAACATCACTAATTATTAAAGAAATGCAAATCAAAACTACAATGCGGTATCACCTCACACCAGTTAGAATGGGCATCATCAGAAAATTTACAAACAACAAATGCTGGAGAGGGTGTGGAGAAAAGGGAACCCTCTTGCACTGTTGGTGGGAATGTAAATTGATACAGCCACTATGGAGAACAGTATGGAGGTTCCTTAAAAACTAAAAATAGAGTTACCATATGACCCAGCAATCCCACTACTGGGCATATACCCAGAGAAAACCATAATTCAAAAAGACACATGCACCCCAATGTTCACTGCAGCACTATTTACAATAGCCAGGTCATGGAAGCAACCTAAATGCCCATCGACAGATGAATAAATAAAGAAGATGTGGTACATAAATACAATGGAATATTACTCAGCCATAAAAGGGAATGAAATTGGGTCATTTGTAGAGACATGGATGGATCTAGAGACTGTCATACAGAGTGAAGTCAGTTAGAAAGAGAAAAACAAATATCGTATATTAATGCATATATGTGGAACCCAGAAAAATAGTACAGGTGAACCAGTGTGCAGGGCAGAAATAGAAACACAGATGAAGAGAACAAACGTATGGACACCAACGGGGGAAAGTGGCCAGGGGGTGGGGGTGGTGGTGTGATGAATTGGGAGATTGGGATTGACGTGTATACACTAATATGTATAAAATGGATAACTAATAAGAACCTGCTGTATAAAAAAATAAAATTCAGGAAAAAAAGT
The DNA here is from genome assembly GCF_963924675.1 of Phocoena phocoena. NCBI lineage: Eukaryota > Metazoa > Chordata > Mammalia > Artiodactyla > Phocoenidae > Phocoena > Phocoena phocoena. The sequence goes on along the minus strand of NC_089222.1, from coordinate 32,100,979 downwards.
ACAATTGATATAATAGCAAAAAAAAAAGAAATTATGTTCTCTCCTACTGTAAGGTCACTGAACGTGCTATTTCCATTGCCCAACAGTGCTCTCTAAACACATTTTATCCTTCAAGCCTCAGTTCAAAGTTCATTTTCTCATGGAAACCTTCCCTGACCCTGTGACTAGGTCTCTTTCATATCATATTACTTTCCTACAGCAATTAACACAACTGTAATTTAATGTGTTGTCCATGGATTAACGACCGCCTTCTACTCTTGCCTTTAACATCTATGAGAGCACTGAACAGAATTCTCAGCACCAAGCAAAGCACCTTCACACAGTCGGTGCACAAATATTTGTTAAATATACAAATGTTGTCTAAGTAACTAACATGATCTCTATAACTCCCCATTTCTCAGATTTCTTCAATTCAGCATTTTACTAATCTTGATCAGTATCAACACCCAAATCAGACTTAGGCCTTTATTTTCTTGCCTCCATACCATGAAAGCAAACGCTAAGTTGGTATAAATTTCAATTAAAATCTGTTCTTCTAGTAGTTGCTTCATTTACCTCTTAAAACTCCATTTAGAAGTTGGTTGTCCTAAAATTATAGCAGCGGATTCTTAAATTAACAAAAACTGGAAAATTCTGCTGTATTCTGCTTATGTTTTGATATATTAACTTTAACCTACTATTCTTAGTAAATCAACTGTCAAATGTTCAAATAAGTGTTAACCATAAACAGCTGTAGATAGTAATCTCTTGAAACTCCAACAACTGATAAAATGCTGTAAATCTGATGACACGTTAATTCACATGTATGGGAGGAAAAAAGCATGCATACAAACATGCCAAACAGTACCTGTCAGAATACATTTACACAAAAAAAATCACAAGAAAGGAAAATGTGACGAGGGAACTTTATTTTAAGCTCTGATTAGAGAACTTCCTTTTTTATGTTTAATACTTAAACGTCCAAATAAGCAGTACAAATTTTTTCCCCAAATATGCAATCAATGTCATCTAACTTATCTAATTCAATTGCTCAATCAACGGATGTAATAAACCAAACACTCAGGTACATAAAGTAAGTCTGTGCTTCTCTGTAGGCTTCCAGAGGAGCCACATTTGTCTTGTTCACCAAGGTACCTTTAGCCCTTGGCACAAGCAGGTACTGAACGAGGATTTACTGAGAAAATACATCAACACAAAATAGGAAAGTTTGTTTTAAGCTATTTTGCATGCTTGATCTCTCTCCCTTCAACTCCATTTATGTGTTGGGTTATTTTTTTCTATTAGCAATTAAAAAGTGCCACAATTAACAGATGATATATTGAGCTAAAGTTAAAGAAAGAGTACTCATAATAAATATAAAATAATAAGGGACAAAAGCAATGGAAAGAAAGGTAAAAATTGTTTTCTCCTTTGTTAACATTGGTAATTAATGAAAAGTTGCATTTTATAGCACTCCGATTTCAAATGGAATTAAAAGAATTTTCACATATTTACCCTCAATTGTCTTCGCTTCCTCTCCTTTCCCAAACAAACTTGCAAATAAATGCCCAAGAAACTCTACCAAAATCAGAAACCAAATATTCACTTTCCTATACACACATTAATCTCTGGGGGAAAAAGTAACAAACAAGCTAAATTTACCTGTAATGGGTATGGCATAGGGCATATTAATAGTTATTTCCCATCTACAGATTAAAAAAAAAAAGGGAAGGATTTTTGTATGTAATGTGCTCAGGCTGACTGCAAAAGAAAATACTTAACAGACTTTTGTAATTCTCTACTTAAAGAAAAAAAAGGAAACAAAAATTAAGTATCAAAAGTTTAACTTAAGTACTTAGACTTTTTTTAAAGTTTAATTTGAAGGACTAAATGCCCTTCCCCCTACATTTGTTTACACATTTTCAAAACTTTATAAGGTACATTTGTTAAATTATTGTGACAAGTATTCCAATACAAGCAACTGTAAAAGAAGAGTATTTTGGAAAAGCCCAAGTGAAACCAAGACATACAAAATAGAAAAATTACATAACTTGGAAAATACAGTCTTTTTTTTAACTACTTAAATCCAAAAGTATCACACTTAATCCTTAACAATATTTATAAGTTAGTAAGATGACTGCCACTTTCTAATGGAAAAAAATAAATATGGAGAAAAAAGTCAGAATAATCAAGCCATAACTCCCCCTTACAGTATCATATACGAAAGATGATATGATGATATATGCCAAGCACATAGCAAACACTACAGAGAGCTTTTTTTAATCAGAAGGAAGTTGCAAGGTTTTTAGTTTTCACTCCAAAAATAAAGACTTACCATCTTATTTTCTGACTCTCTTTAAACAGCACTTAAATTGATTTAATATTAAAGATTTGCTTAGTCTTTAAAGATAAAGCAAAAAAACTAGTTGGATAAGTAGAAAATCTAAACTTTAGTACACTTATATTAATACATGAAGTTTGAAAAACCTGATTTTAAATGCATTATGGGCAACACCAATGTTCCAAAGTATCAGGACTCTGAAGACTTACTAATCCAACCATCCTATTCTGAAATAACGTCACCTTTTGAGATACGGGATTCTAATTTCCACAACTTTACAATTTTGTTTGTTTTTAATCTGAGCCTTTCAAACCGTCCCCAACACCACTTACCTTATCACATGCATTACTGCTCTGCTTCTAATATTTAACTAGGTAACCACAAAATCACTTACAGAACATTGTCGAAAAATGCCGGGTGTGGGGGGAAAAGGGTTGTTTTTTCTATTTCTCTGAATGCCCAAGAGATTTAAAAGGCAGAACTCATGGGAGTAAGGGGAGTGGGGGAGAAGATGCAGTTGTCTGGGAGCGAAAGGTTGTCAGAAGAGCAACGTGCTCCTTTACAAAAACACTTTAGAAATTGCAAACGGAGACTCAGCCTCCCCGTCCAAGCTTATCAGCTGTCAGAATCCCTACGCTCTCACCCAACAGTCACCCCGGCGGATCCTGGAGAAAAAGGCGTCTGTCCCTCGCGGGTCTCCTTCAACGACCCGAGGTGACCTTCGCCTAGCGGGGCAGCGAGGCCGCCTGGCGTACCCCGCGAAAGCCGAGAGGAAGTTAATCGGGAAACAAACGCTGGAGCGCCTTCGCCGACCCTGCGCCGACTCATGCCCACCTCCGCAGGCAGCCGGGTGGCCATGGCGTGACGCCGCCGACCCGCCCTCCGTACTGACAAGTGTCCCCGCGTCTTCGCCTTTCAGTATTTAACCTTCTCGTGCCCTCCTTCCCCATGCCCTCCATTATAGGAACCAAAAAAGAAGTGAGCGGTTGTGTCTGGAGGCAAAGAAGGCGGCCTGGCCATCCCCGGGAAGAGCCCCGGAGAAGGTAGGCAGCGGAAGGCTGCTGGCACCGTTCTTCCGGGACAGGGAAGGTTCAGCTCTCTAGGCCGCAAAGCCGCGGCCTCGCATAGTGAGAGGCGCCGAGCGAAGGGGCGGCGGGGCGCCGGCGCACATACTCACCAAATCTGGAACTTGAGCAGCGGCCCCGTGGCGTACTGCATCTTTAATCTCTTGCCAGGCACGCCACCCAGGTTGGCCGAGGCATCGCTCCGGACCACCGCTGACGCCGCCACCAGGAGAAGTAGCAGAAACCTCATCTTAAACGAGCAAACCACTTCGGCCGTCCTCAGACTCAGACTGCAGCCGGCCCAAGGTAGAGCCGGAGCCGCGAGCTGCTCCCCACCGCGCAGGCGCGATCCGCCAAGGTCGTGAGGGAAGCTGGAATGCGCCTGCGTATCCCGGCCCCTGCGCGCGCTCTGGGAGGGAGAGCTGACCTGTTTCACGGTCCTGACCCACCATCTTGGATGTGCGCGGAGACTCTTGGGATGGAGTGAGATAGGTAGAGAACAAACAGCAGCTGATGGGATAGTAGAGGAGCCTGCTAATTAAAGCTTCTGGCACACCTGGGTTCTACATACAATTTCATGTAGTTCAGACTTTTATCTCCCTGAGACACTTAGGAACACCTGTTTAACAGCCTTGATTCAGGTGTGGGAGATAAAAGAGAAAGCCCCCGCCTTCCAAACCGGAATGCTTCACTCTTTCTGGGTGCATGCTATGACCTTTTCTTTGAACTTGGAATATTGCGCTCTCCTAAAGGAGTCTTTTTTATAAAGACCTTTGGAAAACTTCGACGTATACAAGAACAGAATAATTACCTAACTCATTAACGACCTTTAACAATTACTGGTATTTTGGCAATCTTAATTGTCTATAGTACAGCTCTAACCACTTCTCCCCCAAGGAAGCAAATACCAGACATATCACTTCATCTATGGATTTTTAAGCATGTATCTCTAAAACATAACTTTTCTTTGGGGAGAAGAAAACTGACCACAATACCATTATCCCACCTTGAAAAATAAATTATTGCTTAATACCAAAATATCCAGTGTTCAAATTTCTCCTATCTTAAAGAATATTTATTTATTTTTATTGTTAATTTGTTCAAATTGTTACGGAACCACACTTGGGTCTGCTCACCTGTGGGCAGTAAACCAATTTACTGACACCGGACTGTAGTGAAGGAAAATGCAGCATTTACTGTAAAGGCGCCAATACAAGGAGGATGGGTGGCTTGTGCTCTAAAACCCCGAAACCCCTGGTGGTTTTGCCTATAAAAGTCTTTATAGGCAAAATTTGGCGTGAGGGATGCAGGGTGTGTAGCTTTCTTCTGGTTGGTTGGTGGTGAGGTGCTCAGCTTGAAGTTACCATCCTCCACCAGGGTAGGGGCCTTAGTTCCTGCAGAAGAACTCAAAGATATTGTTATGTATATTACCAGGGCTGCACTATTGTTTCTTGACTGCTCCTCCCTTGTTTCTGTCCCTTCCCTGATTAGCAACTGTTTGAATCTGCCCTTTGGAACTCAGGGAAGGTCAAGGAGTCTGAATGAAGCCTATTTGCTACAAACAAGAAACCAGAGACACAGAAAGGATTTGTCCCCAGGAGAGCCCCACAGGGGCCCCACAGTTCCATTTCAAAATCAGGACCAAAATAAAAAGTAATCCTTTGCCATTGGTTGATATGTCTTTTAGATGCCACCAAACAAAGCCTTTAAGGTCAAGATTACACCAGGAATTGAAAAAGTTTCATGTATTATTCATCACAGCAAAGGGAACACACACTACAGGGAATCAAGGGGAGTCTCAGTAAGAGGGTGTTAGGAAGATTATTATAGCATCTGGGCTTTGGATGATTTGGGAAGAGTATTGGGAGTGCCAATGGAAAATTTGGTCATATTTTTTAAATAAAGCCTCAGAGTGAATAAACATCAATCATTTTGGATTATTTAGCCCAGGTATTGCAGTTATGAAATACATCAGGTATGAATTCAAGAAATAGTTGAATAGGAAGTTCTCAATAAATGTGTATGCCCATGGTTTCTCATATCCAATAGTTTGAATGAAGCACATGATCAAAAATTGTTTCCTAATTTAAGGATGCAGCGAAAGTCTGAAAACATTTCACAATATTTGATTTCAACTCAAAGTGACTAAAACAAGTCTTATATATCTTAGTGAGATAGGAAGGGGGCAGGGCACAACCTTTAAAAGAATGACATAGCTGTCGAGGACATGACATAAACTGGTTAGAACCAACTAGGTCCAAGATCGTGGACGAGTAGACTTCCACTAGACCTTGAGCCTCAGTATATGCTCATCTACTGACAAACTCTGAGTACAGCAAGGTTGCTGGATATAAGCTCATTTTACAAAAATCAATAATTATCTTTCACCAACGATTTAAAAATGTATTTTAAAAAAAAGTATCCTTTACCAATACTTCCTAGAATAAATCTAAAATGAAATGTGCAAAACTTTTATAAAGAAAAATATAAACCTTTCTACTTACTCTTCAAGGCCAATTCACTGTTTGTTCAGTGAAGTCTATCTTCAGCCCTTCCTGCACTATGCCCCTGAGGCACTCAGCACTGACCTCCTACCTAGTCATTATATAACACTCTAATCGGTTATTACTATGTCAGACTCTTCTGCTTTTAGCTGAGACTGGCAAGGTTAAGGACTGTCATTCTTCCTTGTAGTCCAGGTGACCATGGACTTCTTGAAATAACGATGAGAATAAAATGAGAACAAATAATATCAGCTACTATCTATCGAGTGCCTACTATATACAAGGTGCTATTAAGGGCTTTACCTATATTGTTTTTATTTATTAATTACTGACTGACACAGAGCAAATAATGTTTGAATGTGTGCATGTCATGGATGGTTAAGATTTTAAACAGTGAAGAAGAAAAGAGAACGTAAGCAAAAGCCAGGAGAGGGGTCGTTGCAGGACTGCTGTGCTAGAGGGGGGTTCCACTAGGGGATGAATGGGAAACCAGATTGGGAATGTAGGTGGGGCAGATCGTGGAAGTCCTTGAATGCCAGGCTGAGCAGTTAAAATTTTTTTCCTATAGAAAATGGGAGCTATTGAAGATTGGCAGCATTATCAAAGCACTGTCTTAGGAAGACTGATGTAACTGTGTGCATAGTGATTGAAGTAAGAAGTGTCTAAAGGTAGGAACTCAGATACAACAGGGAGTAGTTAATGCAGAACAATCATTATAAACCACTTTGACATAGCACAAAGGCAGGGCACAAGGAATAACTAGACTTGCTGGGTTCTTGAGGAACGACTTCTTAAAGAAGATCACTATAGGGTAAGAAAATATTTCAACTGGGAACAATAAGATGTGCAAAAGTAGACAAGTGGAAAATCTCATTAAGCCTAGAAGGTTTCCACTGCTGGGGCTCAGACATGTGTGGTGTGGCTGGCAGGTAGACACATGTGTATGTGGGTTAGGGTGGGGGGACATGGAATGAATCCTTCTGGGAAACAATGCATTTTATGAGAAGGAACCAAACAACAAGAGCCCAGGCAGCGACAGAGCACAGGTCTTTGGGGGAAAGATGATTCCAAATCCAGCATAAGGACTGTTGCTCAGATTGTATCCCCATCCCAGCCCAACTCAATTCAAAAAAAGTGACAAGTCTAAAAGCCTAAAAATGCAGCACAACATTGGAACCCCAGAAGCACAACTTTTAACAACTCTCCCCCAAAAGAATATAATGTAAAGGGAAGAGAGACATTCTCCATCTTATCCAGGGACACAAGCTATGGCATGATGAAGCTCTAGCATATCAGGCTTATGATATGCTAAATATGCCCAGATGTTGAAAGAGACCCCAGGGCCCAGTGGAGCAACCTCAGGTGCCAGCAGAGGGTGGGGTATGCAGCAGTGCAGATGTAGCAGTTATCAGAAAGAAGTATGGTGCAATTAGGGGCAGTGGCAACACCTGATAAGAGTGAATCATTTACTGAATATAAATCAGACATCCCCTGGAGCCTCCCAGACATACTTGGAAGTGGGGCAGGGGTGACAGGCATTAAATGGATTTGCATGTAGGACCAATGAGTCTGTGACATGTGAGCTGGTATTATTATTTTTTAAAATAAATTTATTTTATTTGTTTATTTTTGACTGCGTTGGGTCTTCGTTGCTGCGTTCAGGCTTTCCCTACTTGCGGCCAGCGGAGGCTGCTCTTCGTTGCGGTGCACAGGCTTCTCACTGCAGTGGCTTCTCTTGTTGCAGAGCACGGGCTCTAGGTGCGTGGGCTTCAGTAGTTGTAGCACGAGGGCTCAGTAGTTGTGGCTCACAGACTCTAGAGCGCAGGCTCAGTAGTTGTGGCTCACGGGCTTAGTTGCTCCGCAGCATGTGGGATCTTCCCTGACCAGGGCTCAAACCTGTGTCCCCTGCATTGGCAGCCGTCTTCTAGCCAGGAAGAGGGCCCTCACCAAGAACCAAGCTGGCCAGCACCTTGATATTGCACTGCCCAGCCCTCAGACCTGTGCAAAATAAATGTCTCTTGTTCAAGCCACACAGTCTATGGTATTTTATTATAACAGCCTGAGTTAAGACAGTGAAGAAGCAATAATCATGTCTCTAGCTCAGGTGTTCTTCTGATTTAATTGGTCTAGGATGAGGCCTGGGCACCGATGTATTTAAGTTTCCCCGGACTATGAAGCCAAGTTTAGTGTACTTGACTTGAGGTCTCTTAGGGTATAGACTCAGGTCTTATCTGTCTTCAAATCTCCAGAGAACCCAGCAAATTACTATGAACATGGAAGTTACTTGAACTTTGATTGCAGTGAATGGTAATGGAAAATTTGGCAAGTGGTAAAAGAAGATAATTTGTCAATGTGTTAAATTTCAACTTTTGACCAGATAGTCAAGTAAACTTATGATGGAGATAACTAGTAATATGGTACTAGAAAGAGACAGAATGTAAACATATGTATTTGGGGATAATTTAAGTGCACGTGGTAGATAAAATTATGAAAGAACATCCATATGTAGTAAACACATAATAGTTTTGATGCCTCAATTAAAAGCATTTGATACAAAGTAAATTAATATAATCATCTAGAATTGAACTTAAAAACAGTATCTAGAGAACATAGGCTGTATGGAAAAATATTTGAACCGAATGTATCCATTTCAAGATCGAAAGTAAGAAAGAAATAAAGAACGCTGTATAAAATTTGAGCAGCAAGTTACCTTGTGGGGGCTTCTTCATAATATTAATAAGGTGCATATTGTAGGAAGGCTCCCCAGCATTGACTCCCCCTCATCTGGTAATGGCACTTCAGTTTCTCTTTGGAGGACTGGCCGGAACCCATTGCACACAATCTTGTTGGGACTGTCAATTAAGATGCCCAGGGATTCCCTGGTGGCGCAGTGGTTGTAGCACGCAGGCTCAGTAGTTGTGCCGATGCAGGGGACACGAGTTCGTGCCCCGGTCCGGGAAGATCCCACATGCCGCGGAGCGGCTGGGCCCGTGAGCCACGGCCGCTGAGCCTGCGCTCCGCAACGGGAGAGACCGCAAGAGTGAGACGCCCGCGTACCGCCAAAAAAAAAAAAAAAGATTCGCAAAGCTTTCCCAGCCAGAGCTGTGACCATGTCCCAAGACAAAAACTATTGAAGCCAGTTAATTCTGGTAGAAGAACCCTGAGGAGCATTCTAGACCCCAAACTACTCTGGTTCCTGTCATCTCCTGGGCCTGTTTTTCTTTTCACTTGAATCTGTGAGCTGTAGCATATTCTGTTACTACTCTTTTCCTCTTAAGTTAGAGAGAGACCATTTCTTTTGCTTGCAAACTAAGAACCCTAACCTAGAGCCATGTTAAACTCTTTCTTTCCTTAAGCCTGGTTTAGGTTCTTAAACTCTTCCCACTCCCATCTCCAACTCTTAAACATAGAATTGTTGGCAGACAATACTTAGAAGTTCAGACAGTAGACTATCAGTGTCTAGGAGGCCATTACACAGATGGGATAACCCGGGCCCAGCAAGCTGTTCAGGCCAGCAAGCTCAGAATCAAGGCCAGACCTCAGTACCAGGAAGGGGCTGGAGCAAGAGGCCTAAGATTAAAGACGTACAATAAAAACTATGTTCACACAAACACCTGCACATAGATGTTTATAGCGGTTGTATTCACACTGTCAAAACCTGGAAGCAACCAAGATGTCCTTCAGTAGGTGAATGGTTGAATAAATAAACTATGGTCCATCCAGACAATGGAACACTATTCAGCGCTAAAAAGAAATGAGCTATCAAGTCACGAAAACACATGGCGAAACATTAAGTGCATTATTACTAAGTGTAAGAAGCCAATCTGAAAAGGCTGCATACTATATGATTCCAACTACGTGACATTCTGGAAAAGGCAAAACTACAGAGACAGTAAGATCAGTGGTTGCCAGGGAGCGAGTAGGGAGATGAATAGGTGGAGAACAGAGGATTTTCCCATCAGTGAAATGACTCTGGACGCTACTATAATGGTGGATACACGTCATTGCACCTGAGACCAAACCCATAGAATGTGCGCCTCCAAGAGTGAAACTTAATGTAAACTATGGACTTCGGATGATTATGATGCGTCAAGATAGGCTCACCAGTTGTAACCAATGTCCCACTCTGGTAGGGGATGTTGATAATGCGGGAGGCTGTGCATAAGTGGAAGAAGGAGGTATAAAGGTAATCTCTGTACCTTCACCTCAATTTGGCTGAGAACCTAAAAACTCATCTAAAGAAAAAAAATCTGAAAAAAGACCCCCACCACCTTCCCTTCCTCTGCAGCAGTCTTGCTAGGGTCAGCCACTAACTCTTTCTCCTCCAGGGAACAGGGGGATGTTCAGAAACAGTCAAGTCTCTTCATTTAGATCAGAGGGAGTTCAGATTCTCACAGCTTCTGTGCGGGGTTGGCTTCATGGCTGTGTGACCTGTGTGGTTACACAGGGCTCGGGACTTAAAAACACCCTGCACTTGCTTTAATGCTTTGCTGTCACTGCCATGAAATTCTTAGTTTTTGAACAGGAGCTCCACATTTTCATTTCGCACTGGGCCCCTGCTACTTCTGTGCCCAAGGCTGATCACTTCTCTGTTCCGGTCAATATTACCAAACTCTCTATCTAAATTCCCAAGTCTTTCATTGCTAGTGTTTAAATGCAAATGCCTGCTTGAGTTTTGTGGTCCAGATGTATTATTTCAATCAATAAGTATGCATGAATTGTCTCTATTATACGACTGGGGACTTGGGAGAGGAGGCACAAGCCGAGGACTTTAGACTCCTTAAGAGGGTACCATGGGCCCTTGCTGGGAAGAAGAGGGGGAGAGAACACAAAAGCAAAGCAGGCTGGGTGCAATAAAAGGTTCTCTCTGGTGACATCACAATTCTAGGCTTTGACTTGTTTAGCTTCAACTGAACATAGACAAATAAACAAAACTGTGCTCAGAAGTAATTTTGCCCAAGGATGTGAATGCAAGCAGCTCTGCTTTGCCATGTCTTTTAAGACTTTAAAAACACAGCTGGGGGCTTCCCTGGTGGCGCAGTGGTTGAGAGTCTGCCTGCCGATGCAGGGAACACGGGTTCGTGCCCCGGTCTGGGAAGATCCCACATGCCGCGGAGCGGCTGGGCCCGTGAGCCATGGCCACTGAGCCTGCGCGTCCGGACCCTGTGCTCTGCAACGGGAGAGGCCACAACAGAGAGGCCTGCCACCGGAAAAAAAAAACAACAACAACAAAACACAGCTGACTTTTGTCTGTTTTTTGACTTTTCTTTTGAAAGGAGCTTTAATTCCTAAGAGATTTGTGGAGGTATTCCCAAGTCACACAGTTCCTGATTTGCAGCTATACCTGGGTTACACAGCACCTATTTCCTCTTCCAAGGGTGCTCACCATCACTCCCAGCTCAGAAAAGAACCAGAGATGGTGTCCTGGGTGTGATGGCTCTGACCCAATTCCAGGGTCTCTTCGCTTCACTTCTCCCTTGCTTTCTTTCTCTGTCCATCTCATGTATATCTTTTTCTCTGTAATGTCTTTTTCACTTTCCCTCCTGCTTCCATTTTTTGCTTAGTGATCTTAGGAAAAATCTCAATTGTGGCTGAATTTAGAAATAGTGAAAATTTAAATGAAGGAAAAGAGAACATAAGTTTATATGTATGTAGCAAAGAACCAGTATCTAAAGCACACAAAAATGACCAAAAGCATCTATAGGAATCTCCTAAAAATTATTTTCTTCTACTTTTTCCTTCATTTAAATCTGCTTAAAAAAAGTTAGCATTCAAACTTTCAAAAAGAATTCTCAATGGGCTTCCCTGGTGGCGCAGTGGTTGAGAGTCTGCCTGCTAGTGCAGGGGACACGGGTTCGAGCCCTGGTCTGGGAGGATCCCACATGCCACGGAGCAACTGGGCCCGTGAGCCACAACTACTGAGCCTGCGTGTCTGGAGCCTGTGCTCCGCAACGAGAGAGGCCACAACAGTGAGAGGCCTGCGCACCGCGATGAAGAGTGGCCCCCGCTTGCTGCAACTGGAGGAAGCCCTCGCACAGAAACTAAGACCCAACGCAGCAAAAATAAATAAATTAATTAATAAACTCCTACCCCCAACATCTTCTTAAAAAAAAAAGAATTCTCATTCTATTTTCTATTATTGGCCTTACATTTTAAAAATTAATTTGTAAACAGCTTTTTTGTTTTAATGAATCTATACTCAGTTCTTCCATGTAAAGTTTTCATGGGCTCACCTCAGCACCAGTAACCACTTATATTATTATCCTCTATGGGAAAACATATGCAAATTCCATTTGCAAACATTTGACCTACAAACAAACTCTTGAGACACGATTCATCTGCAGCCAATAGGAGATTACTGACAGAACTCAGGGGAAGGTAGGAGTTAAGTCTGATGGCAAGGGGCTAAAGAGGGTTAATTCAAGGAGTTTGTCAATATAAAAAGGGCAGGGACTTCCGTGGTGGCCCAGTGGTTAAGACTCCATGCCTCTAATGCAGGAGGCATGGATTCAATACCTGGTGGTCGGGGAACTAAGATACCACATGCTGCGCGGCCAAAGAAAAGGAGCATAAATTCTAATTCCTTAATTCCCCAATTCTCTGATCTTTGAAACCCTCTAGTGAACATAACAGGAATTGTGTTTTGGGTGAAATGAAAAAAATGCTTTTGATTTTCAAATTCACTTAAAATATAAAGATATTATAAAATATTTTTTAAAAAACCTTTAGAAGTATGCTTTTCTGACTTCTGCTTTAAGATAGCGAAATAAGCACATGCATTTGCCTCTTCTTTCTCAGGATCTTAGAGAAATGACAGTAAAGTGGTACAGCAATAAATCCATGGCAACGCTGGAAAGAAGGCAGTGGTCTAGAAACTGTAAAAACTCTAGACAGGGAAGTGTAATTCTCCCACATGACCGGAAGATGAGAACAAGAAATACCGGTAAACCACAGTAGTATCTCCCATCTCTTTATATTGATATACAATGTATGCTTGTTTTATGTATTTTTGCCTAGGTGCTATATAGACTGAATGTGTGTGTCCCTTCAAAATTCCGACGTTGAACCTAGTCCCCAGCATGATGGTGTTTGGAGGTGAGGCCTCTGGGAAGTGGTTAGGTCATGAGGGCAGGGCCCTCATAAATGGGACTAGTGCCTTTATATAAGCTGCCCCAAGAGCTCCCTCACACCTTCCACCACGTGAGGAGATGGTAAGAAGACAGAACCGGGAAGCAGATTTGTCAGAAATAAATGTCTCTTATTTATAAGCAACCCAGTCTATGGTATTTTGTTACAGCAGTCCTGACGGATTAAGACACCTGGCTACATCTTTTGGTACCAGGTCTTGAATCTTCAAGTGTCTTTCATTTCATTTCAATGTCAATCTTAACATTTCTAAATACATTGTATCTCCTTTGTAACCTGCACTTTACACAGTAAACACTTGATGAATTGACCTATGCACCTCTCTAAAAAGCACGAAGTTTATTCCTCCTCAATCTGGTTTGATTTTATGGTCTTGGGGGCAAAGATGACCCAGAGAAGTAGGCACCTGGTGTGGCTTATTCCACTATTCCTCCTTCCTTCCAGGAATAAAGAAAACACTTAACTTCGGCAAGATTGGAACAGCAACGCTGTCACTGTAATTTCTGTCATTTTACTACTTATAAATTCATATCACTTTGCCTTGCTCTGGACATTAATATATTTACATAGGTGGATGAATCCAAGAACTGCTTTGAAACCTCACTTGAATAAAGATTTTTAATAGTCCTAGCTGTCCTTTCTAATATCTCACTAACTCAAAGAAATATACTGCAAAAATGACCACCAGTTAAACTGAGCATCCATAGAACAAATTTAATTTCTCAAAACATCCAGCTTAATCCCAGAATACAGATAAACATCTATACTTGTTATTTTAAAGCATGTGTATATGTGTGTTTAACTGACATTTTATAACCTAAATGTACATCAGTATGAGCTGGTTAAATTATCTTACCTCCACACAATGTGGTCATTATAAAGATATATGTATAAGTTTTAAAAGAGCTATGTACTGACATGGAATGATTTCCAAAATATGTTAAGGGAAAAAAGGAATAAAGAACAGTGTATATGCTTTTTTTTTTAACGGAAGTGGATGTATACTTGAATATAAATATGCAATGTATCTTTAGAAAGATACATAAGGAAGTGGAAATTACTGCATCTAGAACAGAGGTACTTTTCACTGTGTGCCTTTTGCACTGCTTGAATTACAAAAAAAATCCTGTTCACATACTTCCTATTTAAAATTTAAAAATAGAGGATTTTATGTGTTACTATATACGATATTCTTACAGATCAGTAAGATGAAAGCCAAATAGAGAAATGGGCCAAGGAAAAGAAAAAAACAATTCACTAAAAAAATATAAACCACCATCAAATGTGGAAAAGTACATAACCCATTACTAATAAAAAGAAACAACAAAACCAAAAAGTATTATTTCCCTTCCCTCGATTTGGTAAAAATTCAAAAGCCTTATAGATTTGATAAGAATATGGGAAAATTTCACTGGTAGAAGTATAAACCTTTAAAGAAGGAAGGACTTCCCTGGTGGTCCAGTGGTTAAGAATCCGCCTTCCAACGCAGGGGACTCGGGTTCGATCCCTGGTCGGGGAACTAAGATCCCACACACTGTGGGGCAATTAAACCCGCATGCTACAACTAGAGAGCCCTCATGCTGCAACTACAGAGCCCACGTGCTGGAGCCCGAGCACCCCAACTAGAGGAAGCCTGCGCGCCGCAATGAAGAGTAGCTCCTGCTCGCCACAACTATAGACAGCCCGTGCGCAGCGACGAAGACCCAACGCAGCCAAAATAAATAAATAAACAGAAAAAAGTTAAACATTACAAATAAGGTTAAAGTTCCTTTTGACTACCGCCCATCCTAGTAGTCAATGTTATCAGTCCAGTGCATACCCTGTCCAAAGTTTTTTCTGTAAGTTTACATACTTAAATGTAGCCATAAAAAACATAGTATTGTTTCAAAAATATTCTGTATTATTTGGCAACATATATGTTTTGACGTAAATTGTATCTCTGTTCCTTTTCTAAGAGAATTCCTTTTTTCCAGCTACAAAAGTTGGGTTTTGCCCCTTTTTCTCTTCTCTCACTGGGAAGCTTGTGTAACGCATGCACGAGCCTTTGTGTCTACTGCAGTTATCTCCCCTCAAGCTTACAATGGTATTCACAGATGCTTATGGTAAATGCCAAATACATTTCAGAGATGATTAAGGAAAGGAGATTTTTATGAGAATACAGGATTTATAGATTTTCCTTTATAATGAATACACAGCAGTGTATTTAAAATTTCATTTTCAAGCACACGTTTATCACCTTACACTCTTCTATCACCTTACTCTTACTCCCTGAGGACAATGTATTTAAAATAAAAATCAAACAAAATATGTAGTCAAAGAACATGTCAGTGATTTTTATATTGATATGTGCTCAGAAATAAAACATTTCTTTGGAAAAAATTAGATGGATTAAATTACACAAATAAAGACAATTCTAAAAAACGAGTCCAAGCAATCTAATTTTGGTCAGAACAGTCACCTTGGAGCAATTAAAAAGCATCTGACTAAAACAAAAGGTTCAATGATACTACCCCTAAAATAAACATTTTATTTTATTTTTCTTAATTTTTTTTGGCCACGTGGCATATGGGATCTTAGTTCCCAGACCAGGGATCCAATCCATGCCCCTGCAGTGGAAGTGTGGAGTCCTAACCACTAGACCGCCAGGGAGTTCGCTTAACATTTTAAAAATGATGAATATATTTGCTGTAAACTGTGTAAACTGGTAATTCATTTTAAAAATTTAAAATTAAAAAAAAATTATTAGGCTGCCAGGCCAAAAAACATTATACTGTCTCAGGATGAATTATTTAACATTTTATTAGAAAAACAATTTTTAAATATATTATAAAAGCAATATATTACTTTAAAAAAGCTTAAGTTTCTATTAACAGAAATAAATTAATGTTGAAAGCAATTATATGTACATGAGTGTGTGTATATTCACACTCACTTCACACACAAAACATTTAAAATACCACTCAAATTTTAATGCATTAGGTCTTTACCAAATCTTATTTGCAGCTTTGGGGCATCAGAGAACTCAGTTATCTGTTTGTGTATATCTCTCAAAGTATTCCTAGATTCTTTTGTTTTACTTAAATACTAGCTCTAGATAATGAAAACCTGTATCAATGCAAATGAAATAAAAACTTCAAATGTAAATCAGATGAAAAAAATTAACAGTAATAGATTCTAAAACCAAATAGAAATTAGTTTTGATAGCTGAGTATCTTGGATTATCAGTACATCTTTTATTCTTCATATGAGTGAACAATCAAAACAATCAAGATGACTATAGCAAAATGATCACAGTTCATGTTTAGAAAATATTTACCTCATCATTAAATGATCAGGTTTATTATTTGAAATATCAAAATAAAATGTTTTGCTATTTTCTATTTTTATTCTATACTTACTTTTTAGAACTAGTCAGAAAAACTTTACTTCAAATACTACAAATAATATAAACAATTTAATATATTTATCTTATTATTTTTAAAAATTTTATTTATTTATTTACTTTTGGCTGCATTGGGCCTTCATTGCTATGCGTGGGCTTTCTCTAGTTGCAGCGAACAGGGGCTACTCTTTGTTGCGGTGCGCTTCTCTTGATGAGCAACACGGGCTCCAGGCGCGTGGGCTTCTGGAGTTGTGGTGCTCGGGCTCTAGAGTGCAGGCTCAGTAGTTGTGGTACACGGGCTTAGTTGCTCCACAGCACGTGGTATCTTCTGGACCAGGGATCAAACCTGTGTCCCCTGCATTGGCAGGCAGATTCTTAACCACTGTGTCACCAGGGAAGTCCCAACAATTTAATATATTCCGTACAACCTGATTTTAAGGTGTTTCTTTAACGTCTGATAATACAGTGTTTAGGATCAAGATAGCCACATTATATATTCAAAGGAAATATTTCCCAAACTTGCCTTGTAAATTAATAAAGAATCCGTTAATTGACAAAAGTCAACAATGATCAAATTTAAAACGTCTTTATTCATTTATATGGTAAATACTGTCCCCTACTAAAAAACAATGACATTGGTCTTTCAATCTGTCAAGCTTAGCTTAAAAGAAAAATCATATGTCTCTTTTCTATATCATGTGTTGACAAGATATAGGATGCAGGAGGTAAAAATCAATTTAACAGACATTATTAAATAATTCCACACATATGCAGAATCTTGGATAAATGGTTAAAATTATAAGTGAACATTAAATGTGGGCACATGAATATTCCATGTACACCAATGGGTTTAACAGAAAATATGTTTGCATTGATTTCTGATAACCAACTTGCTTTCTTTGAATCTTTAAATACCCAGTTCCAAATCTTCCAGCTCCTGGAGAAGGGTTTTCTCTTTCTGAATTTTCTCCAACTAGAAAAGTTTAAAACAATAAAGTTATTAAATAGGAAATAAAATAATTATTGGATCTATAGCCATATAGCAAAAGAGAAAAAATTTAGAGAAAGAATATTTCTGAGACTTTACCAGATCTACTGGTAAACATAGATTTAAAAATACAGATTAGAAACAAGTTCTAATTTGTTATTTGGTATGAATTAAGGGAGCAAAAAACGGAGCTGTCTTACTGCATGCATCTTTAGGTCTAATAAATCTTCCATTCTACACTTGGGCTTCGAAGTGTTGAGGAAAGGAGGAAGGAGAGGGGCAAACGGGACAGTGTGACCTGAGACACAGGAAAGAAGAGAATCTTCCATTTGTCTAACATAATATAAACTGCCTTTATTTTCAGCAGCAATGGCATTAGTATCCCTCAGAGGAAATAGGGACTTCCTCATTCACCACGATCCACATCATGTCTTCCCCTACCCTTGCCTATTTAAGACTAAAAATGTTAAAAAAAAAAAAAAAATGGCACATGGTTTTCAAAAGAAGTTTTAAAATCTATATGCTCTTTTACCTGATTAAATAATTGCTTATAATAAAAAGGGAAGGGTGGTAGTGACTGTGAGCCCAAATGAAAAACGCAGAAAAGACCTGATTTTTTTCTAGCTGTTTTCCAGTTGCTGCTTGTTCTTTCAGTTGTTCAATTGCTTTCAGTTTCTGCAAACATCAAATATATTATGAGTCAAAAGGAAGAATAAGTAATTTTAGAATGCAAATTTTCTTATTAACAATTCAATCATATAAATGTGAAGCCTGAATAAGGAAAATCAATTATCTTACATTTGTATCAGGAACAGACTGCTAAAATGCTAAGGTAAACTATTTTTTAAAATTAAATGTAAAATTGGGTATGTTAAGAACATGGAATTTAGCAAAGTATTTTTCAAGATTTTAATTAATATTATCATATATGTACATCTATGTGTATACATGTACATGTATTTAAATATATCACCATTTTCACCATTTATTTCAGAACCTCACTGTACCTGGACGATGTCTTTGGCTTTAAGAGAAACTCCATAATGTAGCCTGGGAAGGGCTCTAGAAACCTGGATTTTACCTCCAAGGCCGCCATCACAAACTGGTTGCAATTTGACAAGTTAATAAACTTCCTTTTGTTTCTCTTTCTTCATCTTTAAAAATGGGATAAATATCTGCTCTTACCTGTCTCACAAGTGTCTAATGAAAAAGTGAGTATAAAAGTGTTCAAATGTACATTATTTCTTATTACTCCAAAAATCAATAATAAAGACTAATATCCTTTAGACCACTGTGAACAGAACTAAAATAGGTGCCATTCCTAAGTTACAGTATTTCATGGTGAAAAAGCAACAATGAGGACTGTACAAACCTCTCGGATGCCTGTCTTTAGGCATCTAAGCATTACTTTCTTTGTATAATTCTCATGTATTCTTTCAATAAACACATGTGCTTTTCACTTAAGCCTCCCACCTTCTTCAGGTTCTTGATTTTTTTGTCTATCTCAGGGTCTCCGGAAGTTGACTGAGAGAGAGTATTTCGTGGTGTGCTCTGTGGGGCAGGGGTAGGTGCCATATCTGGACTCTTATCACTTCTTGCTTCCTACAGAAAATATTTTCAAAAATTCAATTTTCTAAAATGAAATCATTAAAGTATTTCAACAAACATAGCCTTGGTACATAAAATTCACAAACCAATATATGATTGTATCTTTTGCACATTTTATATAAAGAAAGCATCTGAATTGCTGGTCTCATGAAGTATGCTATATTGTCCCATAACAGATAATTACAATGAAGCGTTCAAAAAAGTCACAGTATAATAAACTACCCAAAAGGTTTTCACTATATAATTGTCATAGGGAACACTTCGCTAGATCTAGGATTTAAAGTTAGGGAATTCCCTGGCAGTCCCACGCTTAAGACTCTGCGCTTCCAATGCAGGGGGTACGGGTTTGAGCCCTGGTCAGGGAACTAAGATCCCACATGCTGTGACGTGTGGGGCCCCCCCAAAATTAAGGTAACATAATAATAAAATAAAAAATAATAGTATATTAGTAATATAAAATTATATTAGTAATATAAAATATTATGTTAGTAATATAAAATGTATAATTAGTAATATAATAACAAATGGAAATAAATGAAATAACCTTAGCAGAGTAAACTAGGAGGTTTCTGTATCAGCAAATAAGCATTCCAAATTTTTGGATATTTTGGTAAGTGCCACTATGTGGATGGTTGGAAATGTGAGAGGGCTTTTCTAATTAAGGTGTTTGAAGTTTCACTCTTGGAATATCCCCAAAAACTATTACACATATATCAAGTACATGTAATAGATGATGCTACAGGATAGGTTCCATAGATATTTATTTATAATCAGATCAATTCAGCTCTGCAAGAAAGTGCCACGGAAAACTTTGTTCCCTGAAAGGGACAGTATATTGCTCCCAATGTGATCAGATCTCTGATGACCTTTCTAGCTTCATCCCTTCTCACCGAGTAACCACTGATTCTGAACCATTTTTATTTCCCCTAAGGTGCCATATATTCTTATTTCCTGGCTTTCATGTGTACTGTTCCTTGTGCCTAGAACACCTTCAGGTCACCTGGCTAACCCTACTTACCCTTTAGGCCTCTGGAAAATTCCCCCACCCCCCAAGAGACCAGATTAGTTGCACAACACATGGTACGTTTCCTTACTGTAACTGCACTGTACTATCCCCCATGAGACTGTACCTGAGGTTTCTCTGTTCACTTGTGCCCTCAGCATAATGTGAGCTCGACTGTACATGCTAAATAAACGAAAGAGCAGAAGACCGACTCTCCTTTGCAATTATGACAAGACATACGTTTTGACAAGAGGAGGGAAAAGTTATGAAAATCTTTCTTTATTGGACCAAAGGTAGGGTTTCTACTTCTTCCTTATAGAGTTCCCAGTGGAATGCACAGACCCTGCAAGACTCTAAAACCTCTTAAGAGTTCTGGATGGAATACTCCAAACTACCAAAGCATCCCAGGGGAACATGGGACAGGCTATCACTCCTAGATCTCCAAATCTAAAAACGTCTGCCTGAGAGTTTTTAGAGAGTGCAGAATTGGAGTATTTTTTTCTCTTTAGAGTCATGTTGGTTGTATTTTGTACATTACAATCAACAAACATTAATTCCTAACCTTCTATGTGAGAACATTACTGAGCACTTTAACAGAGTATTCAGAAAGAAATTATTTAGTTTCCACTCTTAAGGAGCCTATAAGTTCTGATAATATACAGTTTGGTATTTTTCATAATATAAAATTAAAGGAGAAGAGTGGATAAAAGGAGAAGAGACATACTTTGCCTATCAAAATTCACTTTTGACATCAGATAAAAAATTTTTAAATTTAGTTGTTTGTAATCAGCTGAGAATATTAATTTTCTAGGAAGATAAATGTTATAACTATGAAAAACTATTAAAGTTAAGTGAGGGACTTCCCTGGTGGTGCAGTGGTTAAGAATCTGCCTGCCAATACAGGGGACACAGGTTCGATCCCTGGTCTGGGAAGATCCCATGTGCCGTGGAACAAGCCCGTGCGCCACAACTACTGAAGCCTGCGCGCCTAGATCCCGTGCTCCGCGACAAGAGAAGCCACGGCAATGAGAAGCCTGTGCACCACAACGAAGAGTAGCCCCTGCTCGCCAAAACTAGAGAAAGCCCGCGCACAGCAACAAAGACCCAACGCAGCCAAAAAAATAAAAATAAATTTAAAATAAATAAGTAAAGTTAAGTGAAATGACGATTTTCCTCCATATTTTAAAAAAACAAGAATAAGTTAAAATGTTTGTGTTAATATACCTGAATTCTGGTCATTCTCTAAAAAAAGTTATGTACATGGTAAGATTAAACTTTGTTTCAATTATTTTTGGTAAAGCTGATAAGCTTACAAAGTCATCACCAGTTTATAAAAGTACTTGGTTAGATTATGTACATCTGACTCCTTTATCTTTGGTTCCTTAATTCAGTCAGGGATGAGATCCGGTCATAGATCATTTACCTTTGTTCTATCACACAGTCATAACTTTTACTAACTCCATCCAGTTGTCTCAAAAATACATACTGAAAGGATTATCTTGCATGTAGAAAACTCTTTGTCATCACTGAGAAAACACGCAGAATAACTCCAAAATGACGGATTAGTAGTGTCATCTTTAGTAAATAATGTGTGGGTGATTATATGGTTGTATGAGGTGGGGTGTGTGTGGGGGGGTTGTTTTTGTAATTATTATGTTTTACATTAATAGCACTGATTGTTTTTTGTTTTTTTTTTTTTTTTTTTTTGTTTATTTTTTAATTTTTTTTTAATTTTTCGGTACGCGGGCCTCTCACTGTTGTGGCCTCTCCCGTTGCGGAGCACAGGCTCCGGACGCGCAGGCTCAGCGGCCATGGTTCACGGGCCCAGCCGCTCCGCGGCATGTGGGATCCTCCCGGACCGGGGCACGAACCCCCATCCCCTGCATCGGCAGGCGGACTCTCAACCACTGTGCCACCAGGGAAGCCCGCACTGATTGTTTTTTCAAAAGAACCACAGAGTTATCTTTAAGAAAGTCACATTGGGACTTCTCTGGTGATCCAGTGGTTAGGACCCCGCGCTTCCATGACAGAGGGTGTGGGTTCCCTGGTTGGGGAACTAAGATCCCACATGCCGTGCGGTGTAGGCAAAAAGAAAAAGTTAGACTATTTTAATATTAATTTTTCTAAATAAGACATACTGATTCTATGACCCTCCTCCCCAAATTTTATGTGCTCAAATACCAGAATAACACACAAAAATAAACAACTAATGGGACTTCCCTGGTGGTCCAGTGGGTAAGACTCCATGCTCCCAATTCATGGGGCCTGGGTTCGATCCCTGGTCAGGAACTAGATCTCACATGCATGCCACAACTAAGAAGTCTGCATGCTACAACTAAGAGTCCGCGTGCCTCAACTAAGACCCAGCACAGCCAAAATAAATAGTAAATAAATATTTTTAAAAAATAAACTTAAAAAATAAATAAATAAATAAACTAATATTTTATTACAAAGGGACCTTAGCTCAGTACCAGCAATGGTCATGTTAAAAATATCTTCTGATAAAGAGGAAGAAACAGCACTTATAAAAGTGGGATTCTGGGCTTCCCTGGTGGCGCTGTGGTTGAGAGTCAGCCTGCCTATGCAGGGGACACGGGTTCGTGCCCCGGTCCGGGAAGATCCCACATGCTGCAGAGCAGCTGGGCCCATGAGCCATGGCCGCTGAGCCTGCGTGTCCGGAGCCTGTGCTCCGCAACGGGAGAAGCCACAACAGTGAGAGGGCCGCGTACCGCCAAAAAAAAAAAAAAAAAAAAAGTGGGATTCTACGTTGAGGGGGTTTCTGAAGGCCCTTAAATCTCAGTTAGAAGGAATCTTATACAGTCATTATAAAAAACAGTATGGCAGTTCCTCAAGAAATTAAAAATATGTGATCCAGCAATCTCACTTCTGGGTATATATCCAAAGGAAACAAAACTCATTATCCCAAAGAGACAGCTGTACTCTCATGTTCACTGCAACATTATTTATAATAGCCAAGGTATGGAAACAATCTATGTGCCCTTCAACGAAAGAATGGATATAGAAAATGTGATATATAAACATACCTACATATTTACACAGAGTAGAACATTATCCAGTCATAAAAAAAGGAAATCCTACCATCTGCAACAACATGCATGAAACTGGAGGGCATTATGCTATGTGAAATAAGCCAGAAAGAGAAAGAGAAATACTGCATGGTACCACTTAATATGTGGAATCTAAAAAAAAAAGTCAAACTCATAGAAACGGCGAGTAGGATGTGGTGGTTGCCAGGAGCTGAGGGGTAGTGGGAGAAATGGCGAGAGGTTGGTAAAACGGTACAAATCGTCAGTTATAAGATGAATAAGGTCTGAGGATCTCATGTATAACATGGTGACTGCAGCTGATAATACTATATTATACTGAATACAGTAAATGAAATTTGCTAAGAAAGTAGAATTTAAGTGCTTCATCCCCCAGAAGTAAATATGTAAGGTGATGAATGTGTTAATTAACTTGATTGTAGAAATCCTTTCACAATGTATACCTATATCATATCATCCCATTGAACACTTTAAAATTTTTATTTGTCAATTATACCTGTAATTATTAGCTGGAAACCAACAACAACAAAAAAGGAATCTTAGCTACCAGTTTGTAATATTCGGGGCCAGCAGAGGTGTCTACCCACTCTGATGAAAGGCCAAGTCCTCCTTTTTACACAAGTCTAATACATGGACTAGATCATTTTACTTGGAAGGACCTAAGCCTGAGTTATTTAAAGACATTTCTGGAGATGAAATATATTTACAAAAGAGCACACCGATTTTTTTAGGCCCAGATTTTAACAGAATATGGATGCATAATGAAATTCTATACCTTAAAATAGTAACTGCCTGTCAAAACACATAAGTAACCTAGAACTGTCAAAATTCAAGCATTAATAGGCAAGATGGAATTGTCTCAATCTCAAAAATGTGGTTACCATGACTTTACTAACCACAAATTTCCAGCCCAGCAGATCTCACTATCACCGTAAGCCACACACCATCACAATTTACTTGTCAATTATTATGCTGGTGTGGTTTTACAACTACCAAATCATATAAAAAATTATTTTAGAACAATTCCACTGTTTGGGTACTCTAGTGTTTAGATTCCCAGCTGAACAATTCCTATAGTAATATACTGAGTGACAAAATGGCCTTATAGTCATGTAATTTCTGGTTTCTCTTAAACATATGCTTTCAAAAAAGCAAACTATACCACTTCACACAGCTCCTCCAAGAGGGTCTGTTGCAAGTAACACACAACACAATCCCATGAGGGTTTCAGGTTTTAAGGTCAGTTCCAGTTTCCTAGGTCCCACATTATATATAAAGGGCTACTGAGAAATTCATAGGCAAACACAAAAGAGACATTCTGGCTACTTAAGTCTAACTCCAACTACATTTTATAACCTGTCAAGTTTTTAGGACTACAGTTCTTTAAACTTTAAGGGACACAGCTAATTTAACTGGTTTCATTTGTTTGTTTTGTTTGAAAAGATAAGCGCCCCAAGTACCTGCTTTGCAGCTTTCTTAGCCTCATGCTTCCTTTGATTTTTAAGAGCTGTTTTGGATAACGGCTTCTCATTTCCTGGTTGTGGTTTCATATTCTGAGGTGGTTCCTCCTCATGCTATAGAAAATGTAAAATAAATGACTTTGAAATGGAGTCCACGTATTTACAAACATATACAACAAATTATACAATTTGGCTAGTACAGGACAAACTTACTTTACCAAATTTATCTTAAGTTCACTGGCAAAGAATATTTCAAAACTCTTGCTGTAGGCACACTTCAACGGTCAAGATGGATTTAATAAGGATCTTCCTACTAGTTGATACATGATATCTTTCAGTTATATAAGAGCCAGCAAAATTCACTTTATTTTTGTTTAAACAATGGAATTTTTCTTAGTACTACCACTGACACATGATTTTTATGAAATTAGATACTAACAATAGTTTCTTCTGGGTGCTTTTGGATTTGACTACTGCCAAAAGAAACAGTTGCCTCATTTGTTTTCTTTGCACAAAGAGTCACTTGCTAGATCTTGCAAAATCAGAGATTAGAAGATTAAAAATAAAAGCAAATGGAAAAACTAAAACAGACAATAAAAAATTAAATCAAATATGAAGGGGGTAACTACATAGTTATAAATCCAGAATTAACATAATGAAGAGGTTTTAAAACACTAAATGACTTGTCAGACTATACTGTGAAAACAGGCAATCATTTTCATCATCAGATATTTATATAACTATCAACCACATTCAACAATAACAGAATTACATACAGGATCAAGAAGGATCTAATGTAAAACACAGTGACTATACTTGATAGCACTGTATTGTATAATTGTATAACTGAAATTTCCTGAGGGTAGAATTCAAATGTTCTCACAAAAAAAAAAAAAAAGAAGATAAATATGTGAGGTGAGGATATGTTAATTAACCAGATGAGGGGAAACCTTTCACAATGTGTATTAAATCACCATGATGTACACTTCTGAAGTTTCTTGAGTACTAGATCTCAGAGCTGTATTGTACTTATAAGTGCTATAATCAAATGCGCAGGGCTCAAACATTTAAGATATAGAGGAATAAGTAAAAAACCATAAAGTGATTTTTATCTTAGCAGCTGCATTAACTATTGCAGGCATTGAAGTTCTGTGTGTGAACATACCCTACTTGAAGCAACTGAATATATGAGAACCCACATTTGGAGAACACACAAATTTGCATGGCAAGCCTCTTGCACTTTTTTGATCCCCACTGCACATAATGTTAGTTAAGATATACTAATCCTTGAACATTTGTTTTATATTCTTTCAATAGTGAGTTCTTCTATAGTATCTTGCTTTGGCTGAAAAAGTTTCTACTCATGAGAACTTTTAAAAAAAAGAGAAAAAAAAAAAAAAAAGAGAAAGCAATTAAGAATGATGCAAGAAGAAAGGATGAGTTACAAGTCTCTTCCACACTGTGAGCATCATGTAGCCACTGACAGACTTTCATTTTATTTATTTATTTTTAGCTGTGTTGGGTCTTTGTTGCTGCACATGGGCTTCTCACTGCGGTGGCTTCTCTTGTTGCGGAGCACGGGCTCTAGGTGCACAGGCTTCAGTAGTTGCGGTGTGTGGGCTTAGTTGCTCCGCAACATGTGGGATCTTCCCGGATCAGGGATCGAAACCGTGTCCCCTGCACCGGCAGGCGGATTCTTAACTACTGCACTGCCAGGGAAGTCCCCTGACAGACTTTCATTTTAGATGAAAAAAATCCACACAGCTACTACGGATCATGAGCTTTTCTGGCTCTAGCAATGTGTCTACTGTACACAATTTCATCCTCATTAATAAAGTTTGTTTCTTCAATTACACCAATTATAAGATTGTCTTGATAAACACATTATAAAAGTGAAGGTTTTTTTTGAAAGCCAAGAAATACTTCTTTAAGTATAATTTATATATGAATTTTTACTTATAAAAAAAGTAATTTTTTCCTTCAGGGGGAAGAATCCAAACACCTTTTTCCCCCTCTGCTATGTAACCTTCTTCCTTTGTGAAGTTATTGACCAGACTATCTTTGTTTCTAGTAATTTCTTGACAATGTTTTCTTTGCCATTTAGTTTTCTGGAATTAGATACAAACAATAATTTCTCATTCATAGGCATATAGTTCCTTCAAATAAAATGATGTGATAGGATCACATAATCAGCAGATTATATACAAAAGCAAGAATTTAGTAGAAATCTTAAATGTCAAAAAAGTTTGGTTTGGGGACTTCCCTGGTGGTCCAGTGGTTAAGAATCCGCCTTCCAATGCAGGGGACGCACGTTTGATCCCTGGTTGGGGAACAAAGATACCATATGCCGCGGGACAACTAAGCCTGCGTGCCGCAACTACTGAGCCTGAGTGCCACAATTAGAGAGAAGCCTGCATGACACAATGAAAGACCCCACATGCTGCAACAAAGATCCTGCGTGCTGCTACTAAGACCCGGCACAGCCAAAAAAAAAGAGTAAAAAAAAAGTTTGGTTTTAAGAAGTTCTTACCTAGTTTTTTTTCACTATTTTCAAAATATATTCTTTCTATATTAATTTTTCTCCCTCCACCAACCAAAACAAATTAGTTTTATGAGTCAGAGAATAAAAATATACACTAATTCAGAAGTTCTTCCTCTTGTGCTATCTTACACAGATTTAGAAAGCAGGATGTGTTAAGGTCACTTCTTTTTTTTATCTCAGGTAAGGGAAATTTCAATAAAGAGACAGAACAAATCCTAAGACTATTATATCTTTTTTAAAAAAATCTAAATGCAAAAATAATAAACAGGGCTTAATTTGTTATATGTTTCTATATATTTTTACTAAATAACTTAATGCAACAAAAATGTTTCACCAACATTTCATTGAAGTCAAAACGCTACATTTTGTGGAGGAAGAAGGCCTGTTCTTTTGTTTTTGTTTTTCAGAGGGTTAGGAGCACAATGGAGGCACAGAAACATTTATCCTTTGAAAAAGTATCTACTTCCCTGAGTGCCTTAATAATTAAGTGACTATATATTCCCATTTACTTGGAACAGTCCCAGTTTACACCTATTGTATGGTCATCATTCTATTAATATGAATAATATTATTCATTCTTATAGAGCAACTTTATTCCTTAATGTCATCACAGAAACTCAGGATATTAATAAATGCTTTCCCCTGAGCTCTGAAATGCTAACATTTTAAAGCAGATCAGAATCTGACCAATACTCCAGTCATAACTTTACAACAGAGGTCTGGAACTGATGGCCTAAGGACAAGTGTGTTTTGTTTGAATAGCAGTGTTTTAAAAATTGAGAAATTTCATACAAGCATCCAGACTTGTCTTGAAAAATCAAACTCTTGGCAAACTGGGCCTAAAATCTCCTGTGGAAACAATGGGCTACTGCTGTGTAGTTGCTATGGCCTTGAAAGAGGGCATGCTCTCTCCCTTTCACCATTCTCTCCCACTCACCATTGCCTTACACTAGCCGCCTAGCCTGACAGGCATTTGAATTTGAGCCCACAATCTACACCCAGTTATCTTTCCCAGAGATTTTACATTAATTACTTTGTCAACTTAACAATAGTTCACTGGAACTTCCGTGTCAGTCCAGTGGTTAGGACTCCTCGCTTCCACTACAGGGGGCCCAGGTTCAATCCCTGGTCAGGGAACTAATCCCGTAAACCGCAGTGCACGGCCAAAAACACAAACAAACAAAAAAACAAAACCCAAAACAACCATTCACCATCTTCAGCAGCAGGTCCTCCACAATTTCTACCCTAGAGTTTGTATCTTCTAATCAGATACTAAGTAACACAAGAACATGCATAAGGATCTAGGGAACTCTACACACTGGAAAACCTTTTCCTACCAAAGTAGTAAAACTTTACTTACCAGTTTGGAATTGGTGACTGGTTTATTTCTTAAAGCTGGGGGTCTATAAGCTGTTGCAACTTTAGGTTCTTCACTAGGTACATCACTTGGAACTGCTTGGTAAGTTATTGCTTTTTCTGGAAATATTCCATCTAGGAATGGCTGCCAAGAAACCTGCCATAATTCTGCATTTGATGGTACATCATACTTGTGTAAGACAGAACCGGTATAATGCCAAATCTTGTACCCATTATTAACACGTAACCTGGGAGCACATGTGGCTGTTAAAATATGCTCACCATCTGGGCACCAAGCAAAATATGTAGAATCAGAGGCCACCGGTTTAGAAATAAGTTTGTAGTTTTTAACATCCCACACTTCCATTTGCCCCCTCAGATTTCCAAATCCAGCTAGTACTAATATATGTCCATGAGGGCTGTAGTAGGCTGCATTACGAGGGCCAGTTCCAAAGTCAAACACAGGATCACACTTCAAGTTGAAAATTGTTGCTTTGGCAGGCATGAAACCATAAACAGCACAAAACTCAGTAGAACTAGAATTCCAAACTACATCATAAATGGGGCCATTTTTTGCTAGAAAAAGAATATAAAATCCAAGTTAGTGATAAAGAAATACGTATAGTATTATAATATTTAATAGCACAAATTACAATCATAACACTCATAAACACATCAAACACTAAAAAAAAAATCCAAAAATTTCATGGTATGTTAAAATATTTTTACATGACATACTATGGGGATTAATGTATGATTATAAATTTATTTAAGAACGCTTAATTTCTTTTATTTTTTTATAATTGTTTTGCAATTTTGTATATTATTATTTGTCTTTAGTACTTTTATTAAAATTTTTTTTTTTTGGCCATGCCACGTAGCATATGGGATCTTAGTTCCCTGACCAGGGATCAAACCCGTGCTACCCTGCAGTGGAAGCATGGAGTCTTAACCACTGGACCACCAGGGAAGTCCCTTAATTTCTTGTAAACGTTCTGGCAATGTGGGCTCATAGAGGCATAGGTTATTATTACTATTAAAAAACTAGTTTTTCTAGTAATATATGCATACAGTAATAAAGATACAAACTATATAAAAAGACATGCCACAAAATAAGTCCCTTTACGCAAAGGCAGCCCTCTGTTATACTTCTTGCATATCCTTTCAGAATATTTTTGTTGAAATTAAGCATCTCTCTCTTAAGCACTTACACACACACAAAAAGTTCTAAACCTTTGTTGTTTTCGTTTAATACTCTTGGAAATTTTTCCATGTAAGCACACTGAGCTCTGCCTCATTCAGTTGCACTGTATTCCATTACAAATCTTGCTGTTTATATTCCACTGTAAATGTACACAAATACATCTGTAGGAGAGAAACTGCCTGGTCAAAGGGCACATACATTTACTTCATAATGTACCACCAAAATGCCCTTCAAAGAACTTGTACCAGTTTACACTACCATTAGTTTTTTTTTTTTTTTTAATTTATTAAATTTACTTATTTTTGGCTGTGTTGGGTCTTTGTTGCTGTGCATGGGCTTTCTCTAGATGCAGCGAGTGGGGGCCACTCTTCGTTGTGATGGCTTTTCTTGTTGCGGAGCACAGGCTGTAGAGCACAGGCTCAGTAGTTGTGACGCACAGGCTTAGCTGCTCCACGACATGTGGGATCTTCTCGGACAAGGGCTCAAACCCGTGTCCCCTGAATTGACAGGCAGATTCCCAACCACTGCGCCACCAGGGAAGCCCTACCAGTAGTTTTTGATAGCAAAGATTTTCCCCTCACTCTCACTCATACTGTTTCATATTTTTATCTTTGTCAACCTCCTAAGTGAAAAATTGTATCTTGTTTTCCTTTATTATAAATGAAGCACCTTTTAGTATACTTAAACATAATTTTACTTCTTTTTTTGTGGACTATTTTTTACTGTCCTGTACCTATTTTTCTCTCCTGTTATTGGTCTTTTATTGTTACACTTGAGATATTAACAAAATTCACCTTTTCTCATATTTATCCCTTGTCTAAAACTTTTTTTCCCTAATTTTTTGTTTGTTTTGCTTAATTTATGGACTCTTTTCTTTCCCCAGTGTAGAAATCTGTAATTTCATATACTAAAATTTATCACTTTCCCCATACGACTTCTACCTTGTTTAAAGTCTTTTTCTACTTTAAGATTAGAAAAATATACGTATAGCTGATTCACTTTGCTGTAGCTGTATAGCAGAAACTAACAACATTGTAAAGTAACTATACTCCAATAAAAATTTTTTTAAAAATTAGAAAAAATTCTCCCACATTTTCTTCTAGTTCTGTAGTTTTAGATACAATTTTTTGGCCCAATTGGAACTTATTTTGGTAAAGAATTAGCAATAGTAACTTTTTGTTCCAAATAGCTAGCCAACTGTCCCCAAACCATATATTAAATGATCAATATTTTCCTGCATTGATTCAAATGCTGACTTTATTATATGTCAATGGCTTTGGAAGTATGGATCTATTTGTGGATCCTATTGTGTTCCACTGATTTATCTGCTTATCCATAAGCCAGAACCAAATTGTCTTAATTACAATTGCTTTACATTTTAATATCCAATAGTATCAGAATCCTTCCTTCGCTACTCTTTTTTTTGCAAAGTTTTCAAAACATTCTTGCATGTTTATTTTTCAATATCAACTTTAGAACCAGCTTATCTAATTGTAAAAAAGAAAATCTACTGGCATTTTAGTTTAATTTTTAGATCAATTTGGAGAGAAATGACATCTTTGTAAAGTTATTAAAGGTTATAGTTTGCCCCTCAGAAGTTTTAAAGTTTTCTTCCCATCAGCCCTATATATTTCTTTTTTGTTGCTGTATATGGAATCTTTCCTTCCATTTTGCTTTTTAAGAGGCTGTTGTTTATGCTGTAACTTCATCTGATGAGCAGAGATGATTCGATTTTCACCTTTCTAAACTATATACTTATTCTTTTGATCAGGTACACTAACTAGGTCTTTCAGAATGTTAAATAATAAATGGAAGGGGGGCGGGTCATCCTTGTTTTGTTCCTGATTTGAATGGGAATACACAGTTTTTGAAAGAAAGGTTACCTTACCCTTACATGTTCAATTCAAAATAAAAAAGATTAGGGAGTTGCCAGAATTTTAAAACTAGTTTTTCACAGCTAACTCATCAAAACAAAATATGAAGTGGTTAAAACTCTTCAGTTCTGAAGACGGTGCTAAACACACTACATCAACTTGCTGTCATAATTAATTAAACAAGTCCCCAAAGAGCTATTACAATGAAATTATCTCACTCAGCAAGTTCCCTACTAAACTGCTAGCATAACTAAATTAACTAATTGGATTCTGTCAAAATAAGGTATGCTTGGGGATGATAAGAGGAATTTTATCTTAAAGGTTATTAAAATACGTGAGTTCTATCACTTGATCAAGAACTTAGATGATATCATCTTTATGGCACTGTATTTTTTACTATCATTTGTTCTATTAAAGGAAGACTGCTGGAACACTCACGTAATTGCACCACAGCACTTTCTCCATTTGTGGCAATGTAATGCAGAGTCTGTTCCCCATAGTAGGAAGCTCCTGTCTTGTCAACATCAGTACTAGCTATTACCAACACAGCAGTAGCTGTAAGGGTAAAAACTTTAATTAGATTTAAAACACAAATTAAACTAATGTTGATTAGAAAAATATTAAAAAGTGTAACAAAGCACATGTAAATTTTCATTGAATAAGCACTGATACTCTTTTCTTTTTCTATATACATAGGAATATAAGTCTAAATTAATGCTTGATAAACAAAATGGGAGATAAAATATATTTACCATACCTTTTTTATTCCATAGCATTGTAACCTTATCAGCCTTAAAGAAACTTTTATTGGCTAAAGCTGCATGAGGTCCATCAAAGTTGGGGTACTGATATAATCTAACAAATGAAGGTGCACCCTTACTTCCTGGAACATAGACAGCCACCTAAGATACACAGACATAAATAATGACTTAAATTTTTTGAAGCATATAAACTAAGATGGACATGTTTTTAAAGTCACTAAAAACTAGGAAAAGGTTTAATGTCATAATATTCCACATGAACAAACAAAAACATTAGCAGTTACCTTGTACGGCTGGGGTCCAGGTGATAACACAAAATCATTAATTTTTTTCAAATGCAATTTATTTGCAAATGTATCTAAAAAAAAGTAAATGATATTAGATTAATGAGAGAAGCTAACAGAAATATCTCAAATTCTGAATGCATTATAAAAGGTTAACGTAACTATACACAAAACGGCTCACTGTAGTCTCATGTCGGTGAGGCAGAGTAACAGAGTGGAAAAAGCATGGGTGAGTGAGACAGACCTGTGCTTGAATTCCTACTCAGTCACTGTGTGACTGTGTGACCTTGGGCAAGTAATGGGATTACATACCTAATTCTTAGTGTACAGTGCCAGGCACACAGTAGGTATTAAATAAATATCAGTTCTCTTCTCTTAAATCTCTGAACTAAAGTAGTCTTAGAGCCCATTTGATGGGACAGATGACCCTAGCTTGCTACTGTAGAACGTGGAAATGAAAATTCTGTAACTAATGTGATAAACAGATCCACAACAATGATAATCAACAAGAGTAACTATAACAATGGCCGATTTTTGTTGAGTGCTTACTCTGTGCCAGGCAGTAAGAAACCATGTTATGAACACTACGCTCTCCTAGTTAACAGGATCAAGAGCTATTACTCTTTCTTTGTTCAAATATAGAGACCAACAGCTATTCAAAAGTAGCATACCAAACTGCTAAACTGGCAGCCCCCTTCTTCTGGCATGCTCATAAAGAGGCAAGGAAGATAAGCGAGCAAGCTAACCCCAAATTAGTGGGGAAAGGATTAAGCCTCAAAAGCAGGAAATTGAAGGGTAATGCTAAATGACTGTGTAGATGGTGTCAAAATCAGCCTGCATGCCATCTTCTGTACATGTGAACATTTGCCAATTCCCATTCTACTTTCTCGACTTATGATGGGGTTATGTCCTGATAAACCCATGGTAAGTTGAAAATATCATAAGTTGAAAATGCATTTAATAAACCTTATGTACTGAACATCATAGCTTAACTTAGACTACCTTAAATATTAAGTGCTCAGAACACTTAATATTAGTCTACAGTTGAGCAAAATCATTAAACACAAAGGCTATTTTATAATAAAGTGTTGAATATCTCATGTAATCTATTGAATACTCAACTGAAAGTGAAAAACATAATGGTTGTACAGGTCCAAAAGAGTTCTAAGTGTATCAATTGTTGACCCTTGTGATCATGTGGCTGACTGGGAGCTGTGGCTCACTGCTGCTGCCCAGCATCACGAGAGGGTACCATTCCACATGGCGCTAGCCCAGGAAGAGATTGAAATTCAAAGTACAATTTCTACTGAATACATAGCACTTTCACACCATCATGAAGTTGAAAAATCTTAACTCAAACTATTGTGAGTCAGTGACTGTACTAAAAAGTGTTCAGTCACCAATGGAATATTCTAAGGACAAAAGGAACTGCAAAACTTTCTTCTTTAAATTATTTTTCAGTAATCATGTTATAGGTGTTACTATTGGTATTGCTATTCTAAGAATGCTATGTGGTCAATGAAGAATAAAGCAAATGAATAATTATGTGGATGTGATATTCTCAAACTATCACCCCTGTTATCCCAGAGAAACACATTCTTGGTGTTGGCAAAAGGCAATACAGATATAAGATAAAAAAGAAAAAAAAAAAAAAAAAGGCCTAGAAACAATGATCAATCAACACAGTAGCAATGAGAATCCTCTACACCCAGACTGTGGTCTCTAAATACCATTTTCCACTAAAAGGGAGCAGAGTATATTGGAGAATTGGCTGATTCTAGGTGTATAGCAAGAAATATACAAGATAATCCTAGAATGATTTGTCCTACCATATAGCAAAAAAGTCATTAAAGACTAATTGACCAATGATGGGACAATTTGAGAATCAATAAGAATAGTAATTAAAATGCATTGAAACACATCATGTGTAAATCCATAGTTCATTAGGTTGGGGGTGGGGACTAATCGGTTGCAATGGAGATTGCTAAAGAAAGAACTCATTTTATTAAAAGTGA
The DNA here is from genome assembly GCF_963924675.1 of Phocoena phocoena. Classification (NCBI taxonomy): domain Eukaryota; kingdom Metazoa; phylum Chordata; class Mammalia; order Artiodactyla; family Phocoenidae; genus Phocoena; species Phocoena phocoena. Next base: position 32,066,403 of record NC_089222.1, on the reverse strand, counting down.
TAAAGGAGAAGAATATTTATTTTGCCTTTCCCATATAAATGGTCCACTAGGTAACCAAATAGTAGAAAGGGGAATTTCTCCTTATAGAGGTAGTACAGCTAATAAATGATAGGGGAAGGAGGGAAACTATAGTATCACCAATTTTTAACCACGCATTGAACATTAACGCCAATTAACCGTACAAAATTAAAGACAATGAGACATTATGTGCTTCTTGATAAAAGAATTGAACACTGCCTTATGATGTAGTCTTGCCCTCAGCTCCCCAAAAAAGAACTTGAAGCTGACCAACTCTAGATCCAAATAGTTATTTACAGGAAACAGATGAACATGTTAAATTACAGAATGGGATACAAGAGCAAAACTCAAATATGGGAGTATATATAAGTAACTTTGTTTCTTAAATAATAAATTGCAAGGGAGAAAAAAGAATGGAGAGGGAACTTATAGCTTAAAGAAACTTAAAAGATATATAAATCAATTGCAATGTGAAGGACCTTATTTGGATCCTGAGTTTTAAAAAAATTATCACATTTTCAATTATTAGAAATTTGAACACTGACCAGATATTCTATAATCTGTGATAATGGTATTATGACTAAGTTTGAAAAAAATATTAAGAGCCCTAATCTTCAGAATACATACTGAAATAGTTATAGGTAAAATTATACGATGTCTACAATTTTCTTTAGCAGAGTAAAAGAGATGGTAGGTGGACAGATGCATGGATGAAGAAGGTTTGGCAATGGGCTGATGGCTATGGGACTAGGTGTCTACTTTTGTATTTGAAACTCTACACAACAAAATATTTTAAAAATTTGTATCACAGAATTTCAATAGCAACTAAACTCAGAAAGAGGTACTCAAATGTCTTAATAGTAATTATTAGATAGTAAAAGTTTATTATAAAAGAATGTTTGTGTTATAAAGTTTTACTAGCAATTACACTTGGAGTTATTCAAATGAATTACTGTAACAGCAACTGTTAATATATTAACAGTATTTAGGAGAACCCTATGATACCATATAAGGCAATAAAAACTGTACATATTTATAGCAAATAATAAAATTATTTCATAAATCTTTCCATACTAAAATTGTTGTTTTCAAAGAAGTGAACTTCATTGTTAACATTTCGGGCACAGAGAGTTTCATCTTCTGACCAGGATGGACACCTACATTGAAAAGAAAGAATATTAAAAAATTTTAAATAGAATATAACATCATATGTTAACATGTTAAAGTTTATGATATTGTTTACTACTTAAGGAAAAATACTTATAAATATGATGTCAAGTCAGTTACTAATAGTTTTAGTCAGCATATATAATAGAAAAATATTATTCCTTTTGATTCAAATACTAAATAAAAGATCAAGTTTTTACTCTATTACATTCTCACATACAAAATCCTTAAAGATCTAGATTTTGATCTGAGAAGTTATTTTCTAAATCAATACCAGAGAAACAAATAACATACAACAAAGATATTTAAAATATTTAAAAATAATTAGTATTTTAAAGCATTTATTTACCAATTTTGCATTTTTTTCTGGATGAAAGACTTCAAACACGTCCCAGTTTTCACATCATAAAGTTGTAGGTTAGGTATCCCAGCTGTATCATCTTTAGAAGCTGCCATAAAAACAAAAATTTTTGCAGTAATTGTCTCCTAACACTAGTAAAAAGATTTCATTCTTAGAAAAAATTTGAACAAGATTATAAAAGATCGGGTAAGAGCTGCTTTAAATCAACTTTCCCCTCTAGCTTTAATTATAGATTTAATCATCCATTCCTAAAGCTATGACAATATGATGGCTGTCTGAGCAGAATTTTGTATTTCTGAAATGAGTTAATTACTACAGTTTTTAAGAATAATTAAAGAGATTAAGTGTGACATAGTTTGCTGTTAAACAGATTAAACTGTCTTATCACGAAAGCTGTGTCTGTAAGTTACACACATGAAGAAAAGTTATATAAAACCACTCACAGTCCTCAACTGATTCTCAATTTCCCTTTTACTTACTTGGAAAAATAATATTCATTAGAGTCCATGCCTCTTGGAAGAACGAACTTAGGAAGTTCATAATCCAACAATGAGCTACTATCATATATTTATTCAACAATATCCACATTATTACAAAATGCTTCTTAAAATAAGCCCTATACCGGGACCCAATATTTTATCACTGATCTATGAAGCACAGCTATATATTGGGTTGGCTAAAAAGTTCATTTGGATTTTTCTGTAAGATGTTATGGAAAAACCCAAACGAACTGTTGGCCAAGCCAATAAAATGTTCATATAATGTATATTAGATCTTTAAATGCGTTAGAAAATGACACACCATTTCCTACCTTTGTCATACCATAAACATTTCTTAGATGTTGTGTCTACTGTACTTCCTCTTTCATTTGTAATTATATAAAACGATTTTTATTTTAAAGGTCATTATTCTTCTTAATTTTTGCGATCTTCTCTATCCATTGGTTATTTACTTTATAAATTTTCCCTTGAGCTTTTTTCTTTTCCTCTATCTCATGATGGATCTTCTCACTAACTTACTATACCTTGAAATTACTTAAAGTACATTCTATTTGGGGAATACAAGATTCATTGTCAATTAAAAATATTCTCAAACACTATTTACTATCATAAATATTAATTACTTTCCTATAAGGTTATAAACCTCCTTTTTTTTCCCCACTGAGTTGAGTTGGTCCTGTCAGAATATTTTTACAATTGGAAAATACTTACTAGTGTAAGGCTGCCATGTTGCCAGGACAGTGTTTTTTGGCGAGAACTCAAGGCAAACTGCCTTTGGAAGGTCGAAGGAGTGCAGTTGTCCCTTGTTAGTGACATTGATAACATTTATTCTGGTTTCAAAAGAAATTACTTCAGCAATGAAATACTGTTTCACAATAGCCAGCACTATCCAAAACATTCATACTTCTTTTTAAGTACAGATCACTCTAAAGTGTTCATCCCTCATAAAAATCAATTTTCAGTCAGTTCTAGAAAATATCCAATAAACACTTTAACGTAAAAGAGTGTACATTTTACCAAAGGCCCCTATTTAAGGCTGGTGTTGGGAAGTAATATAGAATTTGCAGAAAGATACAATAGATACCACCTTCAACCAAAAAGGAAAAAACAGGCCTTTAAGTGAACACAGAACAAATCTACAGACAAGCTGACGAATTTCAAATCCAAGAGAAAATGAAAAGTATGTATTTTTTAATTTGAGTAAATGGAAACTGCAGCGGCTAGGGAAATCAGCAAGGATACTTTTTTTTTTTTAGCAAGGATACTTTTGATGTCTATAAAAATCTCAGAAGCCGTCTACAAAGATATTACTGTAAGAATTATCGTGGTACAATGACAAAAAAGACAATAATTGTAAAAAAAAAAAAAAAAAGCAGTTTCCACTTTTGGGGACACTTTCTATGAACCATGTTCTGGTTTAACCACTTTATGTACATTTTCTCATTTAATCCTCACAACAATCTCATAAAACAGGTATTATCATCTCCATTTTACAAATGGCAAAACTGCAGGTTAGAAAAATGAAATGATCTGATGATTTGCCCAAGAGCATACTCCTAATAGATGCCAGAGCAATGCTCTGAAACCTGTTTGGCCTGACTTGCTCTTATGTAGTCCTTGTGGTGAAAGAAAGAAAGAAAGAAAAAAAAGATACTCCATCTCATTGCAGAAATTCCTTAAAGTTACCTTGTTCAACTCAAGTTTGAGGACACTGGGTTAGGATAAGTGGCAACTGGTAAGAATAAACAATTACCATATATTATTTAAACACAGAAACATACACACAAACACACACACTTATGACTGTAGATTCTTTACAACTTACTGTAAATTACATATTTTAGAATTACATGAAGCTTTCTTTTTTGTTGTTGTTAATAAACTTTAAAGTTATTCTTAGTTTAATGAAGGGTGTTTATTTTAATTTAATAAGCACAAATTTAAGGAAAAATCAGTTATAGCTTCTGACTTAGTTAACCATGAACCCAGCAAAGACCACAATCAATACACTATATCTGTTTCTCTTGCCCCAGGAACAATATGTACTGTTGTGGCTGCAGCACCTTAAGGAAATAAATGCTAGAACCAGGTATAAAAAAATCTATTAAAAAGATGGACACAACATGTGGGGACATATTAAGAGGACTGAGTTGAATCCAACAGAAAACAAAGTGGAGATATGACATATAAAAAATTAATAATTGCCAAAGTGAAAATAGACTTACTCAATAAACTGTAAGCTAGTATAGTAAGGGATACCTCAAAAAGATAATAGGCAATGAAAAGATGTATGATATGTCCCATCAGATAGTAAATTTCTATCAACTCATTACTCAAATAGTGTAAACTAAAATATGGATTTAGGGACTTCCCTGGCACAGTGGTTAAGACTGCACTCCCAATGCAGGGGGCCTGGGCTCGACCCCTGGTGGGGAACTAGATCCCACATGCATGTCGCAACTAAGAGTTCCCATGCCACAACTAAGACTCAGCACAACCAAATAAAAATAAATAAATAAATATATAAATATTAGAAAAATAATAAAATATGGATTGAAAAAAACCCCCAAATACCCACAACAGGTTACACCTAAAGAAATAAGAAAAGTTGAGAGTACGTCCTTTCTTTGAGGCTGAGAGTAAGACTGCCTGTTAACACTGTGAATAAGACCCAATATAATTATATTCTTTTTTTTTTAAATTATATTCTTAATAATTTGAGAGTAGTAGTTTGTTGGTTGGATTCAATAACTTAAAAAAAATAAAATACTGATGAACATTTTTAATTATAAAAGCTAATTCTGCCAGCTACTTATAGTCATAGAAATGAATCAACTAATTCAACACAATCATTTTAGCATTTTTAAAAATCATGTGTTAATCCAATCTGACCTGATAGCTGAAAGACCTCAGAATATAGTACCACTGTGTAAGAAACATTTAAAATATACTTTTCAAAAGGATGCAATCATTTTTCCCCCTTTAAAAAACCTAAGGTATTATATCTGGCTAAAAACAACAAAAATAACTTTAAACTAAGCAACAAATATTCAGGCATTTTCCTGCTGTGAACTGAAATACAGTGACTATGGAAAATTGAAAAGAATTGGTTTTCTAAGTGAAATTATGAACACTGAACCAAAATACTTTTTTTTTTGCAAGACCAATTTTGTAATCTGATTATTTTATGTAATACAGACTATACCAAACATACTTTTGAATAACTTATATTTAGATGACATGCTGTTATACACAATAAAACTAACAGTAATAAATATAGACAGTTGTTAATAAGTTAACAGCAAAGATATAAGGTATCTACCATAAACAAGCAAAGAGAGTTATTCTCTAAATGTTAGTGCAGAACTTAAGAAACCCTAACCAATCACTTAGAGCACTATTTAAAACAACCTCTCAGCTTCTTCTGCATTAAATTAATTGCCCCCTTTTTTTTTGCTGTATGCGGGCCTCTCACTGTTGTGGCCTCTCCTGTTGCGGAGCACAGGCTCCGGACGCGCAGGCTCAGTGGCCATGGCTCACGGGCCCAGCCGCTCCGCGGCATGTGGGATCTTCCTGGACCGGGGCATGAACCCGTGTCCCCTGCATTGGCAGGCGGACTCTCAACCACTGCGCCACCAGGGAAGCCCCATATGTTACTTTTTAATTCTAAGTAACTAGAGAACTCAAAGAAGTCCTGGCACATAAATAGAAACTAACAACTTTGTAGATGTTCTATGGATTTTATATTGGAGATAATACCTAACAGCACCAACACATTACAAGATGGACTTTATAAATGACATCCAAATACATGTTATTCACATAATTATGTTTTATATTCACAACACACACATAAAATGTTATATAAATGAACACTAACTTTTCTCCGTTGCCCCAGGCAAACAAGGTCCCATCCTTACTAAAGGTACAGGTTTTGCAATTTTTCCCAGATTCTCTGAAAATAATAAGAAAAAAAGCTTAAATTAATAAGCATTAATACTTTTTTTTAAAAAAAATCTGATTAAAAATCCACAATCTTACCACAAATTTAATGACTAAGAACTTACATAAATTTTAGAAAATAATTCCAAAATGCTTTAGTCTACCAAAAATACTTTCTCGCTTAAAATGCAGTGCCAACTACCACTGTAAAGCTGGAAATTGATTTTATACCAACAGACCAATGTTAAGTAAGAAACAGAGCCCTTTTCGGTAAATAACTAGTTGGTATGAAAACCCAAAAATGTAGGTGTATGTGGAAGCTACCAGCTGTCAGCCCTTATCTTGAGAGAGCTGAAGGATTTCAACACGGAGGTTTTGTAAAGAATTTTCCAAACTACCTGCATAACAAAACAATGGTGGATAAAATATCCTCAAGCGGCCAAGAGGTGACCCTGGATTTCAAGGGTCCCTGCACCCAATTTCTCATGTGCAGAGACAGAAAGTATAACAACGATAAGAGGATCTTCACATTAAAAAAATATGGATGCAGGATTCTGTACAAAAACTAACCTGTGGAACTCGAACTTCTTGGCAATCTTCTATCAAATGATCAAAACTTTAAGTACTGTATTTCTCAACTGGAGATGGCTACTGTGAGTACACCTCCCAGTGATAATGAAGACCCAAACAGAAATGTGTGCATGTGTGTACAGTAGATGTCCATATGTGTAGTCACAACATTAGATCAGAACTTTGTGGCTAACAAATATTTGAATTGTCAAATAACGACACACAGAGAACTGACCAGTACACCCCTTCTAAACTGGACAATGTCTTTGTTTCTGTTGTTGTTGTTTTAAATAAATTTATTTATTTTATTTTTGGCTGCATTGGGTGTTCGTTGATGTGTGCGGGCTTTCTCTAGTTGCTGCAAGTAGGGGCTACTCCTGGTTGCGGTGCGCAGGCTTCTCATGGCAGTGGCTTCTCTTACTGTGGAGCACGGGCTCTAGGCACACGGGCTTCAGTAGTTGTGGCTCGCGGGCTCTAGAGTACAGGCTCAGTAGTTGTGGCGCACGGGCTTAGTTGCTCCGTGGCATGTGGGATCTTCCTGGACCAGGGCTCGAACCCGTGTCCCCTGCATTGGCAGGCGGATTCTTAACCGCTGCGCCACCAGGGAAGCCCTGGACACTGTCTTTGCATTAATTCATCTGAAGATGACATTTGTGTTTCTGCAATCATACAATAATGGTAGCTTATCCTCAGTGTATAGCTACTAAAACATTTTTTTTTCTCACTCCCTTACATAAATAGCTATGACCAAGATGTCCTCCATTCTATACTTGTGCAACTTATTTCTGAACCTTAAGGCAGAATTTTACAATTATTCTTTTTAAATCCTACCCAACTTTTGGTCTATTATTCCCGCCTACTGGTATCTACTTATATCTTCATTTTCCCTTTTAAAAGCATTAGTCACTCCTCACAGATTTAAGTTAAATATAAATTATAAAACATCATTCTAAGCTATCATCTAAATTAATTATGAGAATATTGGATGACCTTTGAACAAGCTCCTGTGGCTCACCAATAGTCCTTCCCTCAAACTAAATCAACTTATTAGTCAGCTGACTTCACAGCTCTTAACCAATGACAACTCTGTCACTAACATCATTCAACCAAAAGACTTTTTCATTTCTCACATACTTTGCTAAAATCATGTTTATAGTTCTATTCTGATGTGTCTGGAAATTCTACTCAGAAAGGAAATGAGATAAACGTGAAACAATTTATTCTTAACAAGCTCATTTTGACTCCAATAATTACCTCCTTATTGTAACGATTATAAATTATCTTTTTAATAACTCATTCTAGAATTATGTTTAAGAATGAAAGCAAGCTTCCTACACTATAGTATCCAGACTTCAATTCTTTTCTTAATTTTGGCAATTGGAAAATTTTGTCTATTTCCTTCTGGAACAATCTTTTAAATGAAAAATTTCAAATATACACAAAAATAGAGCAAAAGTATGATAAGCCCCCCCTACACACTTATCACCAAGCTTAAATAATTATTAACTCATGGTCAATTTTCTTTAATCTACTCCCTACTTTCATATTTAACGCCAGAATATTTTAAAGCAAAACCAGATGTCATATCATTTTACTCTATACTTCAGTATGCATCTCTAACTGACAAGGGCATTTTTAAAAAACAGAACCACCACTATGCCACTTTAACTCATGAAATTAACAATAATTCCTTACTGTCATTTAATGGCCAGTATTTGGATATCCGGTTTTTTAAAAGCTCCCCAAGTCATTCTAATGTGCAGCCAAATTTAAGGACCATTCATCTAAAAGCTTGATTAGAAGCAGATCTTTAAAAATCTTCATAGAAGTACCGCATAGTTCCTATTGCAACTTACCAGGAGACACACAATGTCTCCTTGTTCTGCTCTTAGTGATGCTGAGATTGTACTGGACTCATTATGCACCTCCTCAGACTCACCTAATCCTTCCTGCTCCCAGGCACCAGCTATTCAACGAAGAGACCTGGCCACCTCATCTCCTAACACCACTGGTTGTCTCAGACTCTTCAAGAATGAAGGCCCCATTTCAGCACGGCTTCCATTATGCCTATTGCAGTAGCAGGAAGAGAAGCACGGGCACTCAGATTCAACCCGAACAGATCAAAAGAAGATTCTGGCTGCAGACCAATTTCGTACCCATCCTCTTCAAAACAGATTGTTCTAAGGCACAGTGGTTCTACACAACCTCTCTGGAGAAACTCTGCATGACCAAGCAACGTGGATGGATGTTGTGAATCTGTGGTCAGTTCAGTGCACCTCACTCTATATTTGCTTTCACTTCTTCCTTGTCTCATTTCCCTTTCCCCCTCACTCCTGCTGCCTTGGGATCGCACACCCCAATGAAGTGCAGCACAAAAGCTTTAACACAGACTCTTATTTTCTAAAGTGGTGCTTTTCAAATATTAATGTGCATACAAGTCACTGAGGAGCTGGTTAAAATACAGATTTTGATTCAGTAAGCTGCGTAGGGCCTGAGATGTTCTGATGTTTGATTTCTGCACCGGCTCAAGGTGATGCCAGTATGGCTGATCTTGGGCCCATACTTCCTGTAACAAGGTTCTAGAGACACTGAGTCTAGTAAAAAAAAAATGGTCAATAGAGTCAGATGATGGCAGCCTGATTATAAAGTTCCCTATCAACAGTTCATCTAACAGCATCTTTTAATGATCATTTGCGTAGATCAGTCGTTCTCAAAGTGTGGACCCTAGACTTGCAGTGTCAGCATTACCTAGGAACTTGTTAAAAATTCTAATTCTTGGGCCCCTGCCCCAGATCTAATGAATCAGAAAATCTGAAGAGGGAACAGTATCCTGTGTTTTAACAAGCTCTTGATTGTGATGCATGCAAGTTTGAGAACCACTGATACATGACTTCTTTAGGATAACGAAATGGTGATTATCTAATCCCATCATTCTTTTTAAATTTACCACTGTTCTATAAAGAAGTTTTCCTCATCAACAATTTGGTTACTGAAAAATAGTTTGTACAGGAAAGGCAACATAAATGCTTGATTTTTTCTTTCTTTATCAATTTTCAAAGTAATGAACAAGGATCCCATCAATTTCTAATGCTGACCAATAAGATTTGGAGGGAGGAGGATTTTTTTACAGACTACTTATATACTTAACATGTCTTAATTCTTAGAGTCATTATTCTTCTTAATGCTCAAATTGTCCCATCTAAGGTTGGTATAAACCCCTTCATGTTGACTCCTGTGACAGTTTAGCAAAACCCCATTAGCCTTTTATAACTTCCTCGTTTTCTGGCACAAGACATGTATAGCTCAACTCCTACATTTTTTGTCCTATACCTGGGGTTGACCACTCCTCCAAGGAACTGGTTCCTTTTAGTGAAGAATGGCATTTAGAAATCATAATCTGTGAGGTGTTTACTGCTACCAGGTTATCACTGGCTCTAGCCCTTTAGAGTGGACAGAACTACGAAATACAAATTTTTTATGAAAAGAAATCATGAATTCATATTGATACATGCAAGTCTATCTCCCCACTTCACTCTTATGCTGAAACTTTGGTTCCTAATGACATTAATATAATTATTTATTTGTTTTACCCTACAATAGATTTAAAAGGACAACATCAATTTTCTATTAATAATAAAACTATTGAATGCATTTAAGAATATTGTACATCATCATATGGTTATGTCACCAACTTAATATAAAGCTAGGTTCACTTGTTCCCATTTTCCATTTAAATATTTTTTTTAATTTAAAACAATTACGTGGTCCAAAGTCGAAACTATATATACCAAAGTTCATTTACAGACATGCCCCTGGATCTTGCAATTCTCTCTCCTCCTATAGATAATCACTTTTGTTAGTTTTTGGTTTACCTTTCCATTATTTCTTTTCGGGAAAAATGTCTCTCTATTTATCTAGCTATATATTTTTTGTATATTTCATTTCTTATACCTTTTTCATTCTATAATTTATCGAAGATTATAGGCAGTGGTTTGGCTATCACATTTGCAGGTTTTTCCTCAGTCCCTAAGATAAAATTCTTCTAAGCTAGAGGCATGAACTGAATTACACTATTGCCTACACCTTTTCTTTTAAACATGCTTAAGCTATTATTTTCAAATCTAAAGATCATTTTTCTTGATAGAGAATATGCATTCTTTCCATCTTCTGTTAATATTATATAATATGTCCCAAGAAACTAGCTTATCTGTTCTTTTTCTTTTTTGTTCAGAATATAACAACAAAAATACTTTAGAATGCATTGTATAGTTCTCTGTAACATTACTCGACAAAATAAACCATACCTTGGAAACACTGTGCTTTCTGTAAAATGTGGTGGTCCATTCACCATGTATAGTCCTTCTGACCCTCGGACTAAAGAAAAAAAAGGGAAAGAACCACCATTACTTTGTTAATAAATACTCAGTTATCACAAATGTTTAAAAAAAAAAAAGCTTTCAGTCAAAATACTAATGAAATCATTAAACATTTCATAGAACTATCAAACATCAGCATTAAAAGGGCACACTTTTCTTCCTCTTGCATAAAATCATGTAATCGCTGAGAAATAAACAGGTAATGCAATGAACTGAATGTGTCTCCACAAAAATCCTCATGTTGAAACCCTAATCCCAATGTGATGGGATTGGAAGGTGGAGCCTTTTGGGGGGTTATTAGATCACAAAGGTGGAGTCCTCATGAATGGGATTAGTACCTTTACAAGAAAAACACAGAGGATACAATAAGTTGGCAGTCAACGAACAAGAGGGTCCTCACCAGACCTGACCATGCTGGCACCCTGGTCTCAGACTTCCAGCCTCTAGAACTATAAGAAATAATTTACTGTTGTTTATAAGCTACCCAGTATGTGGAACTTTGTTATAGCAGCCTGAACTGACTAAGACAGGTAATATCCCTCTTAGTTCTTTTCCTATAGAGCAAATTCATTTAGTCTCTAAGGAGACTACTTCAATAAATCCACTTTTATCTATCTTACAAGAAATCTATGCATTTGCATTGAGATACAGCATTCATACTTATATTCCTTCATTCAAATGGAAAAAAGTGATCTTAGTATTATGTTTTCACATTATTTTCTAATCTCATTTTCAAAATGTATGGATGTTGGAAACAGAATTAGGAGCTGAGTCTAAGTTAAATCTTTGTATCAGCTTACTCTCTCAAGTAACTTTTATCATTAAAAACTCAAAATTGTAACTGTCACCAGTGAAAGGCGGTACTATAGTAGAAAGGACATGAACTCAAAGGTAGACCTCAGTTCCTATCTGATTGTGGAACCTTAGATGCATCGTCACCTCTGAATCTGTGCCCCAATCAGCAAAATATAAACTTTAAAATACTGTGTGCTTTATGTAAAATAATAACATAAAAATATAGTATAAATTCATTCAAAGTTCTTAAAAAATATGACATTATTAATATATTTACAATTTCTCAAGCTAAGAGAACAAGCAGGATGAGATACATTCATTTACTAAGCTCCCAATGATAGTAATATTCTAAAAAATTAAATGGGAACAAAGTTCAAGATTAAATAAGCAGAAACATCTACAGAACTAGATTATACTTTTTTAAAATGACTGAATTAGAAGCTTCTAAAGCTGAACCAAATAAAATGATTCATTCATTCAGCAAATGCTTACTGGAGGAAAAAAAAACTACCACCAAAACCTTATGTTGAGTACTGCAGATACAATAGGGAGGAAAATCAGCCTGTCCCTGACCTCACTAATCAGATAATTAGTCAAATATATGGAAATCTATAACTGCATTTAGTGCTACAAAGGGAAGATATAAGAGGCTACTACGGTGAATAATATGGAGTTTTAATCTAAAAATGGAAGGTTAGGGAAAGCATCCTTGAGTAAGTGATTTGTGTGCTGAGATCTGAAAGATGAATAGCAGTTAACAAGCAAGGAGAACAGTAACAGTCGCAGAAACTCCGTGACAAGAGAGATGACAGCGTCACAGGAATGGAAAGGAGGCCTGCGTGGCTGGAAGGAGGTGGATCTGGAGAAGAAAACAGGGCTCAGACCAAGCAGGATCCTGTGGCTTAAGTTAGGCAACGTTGGACTGCAGCCTAAGAATGTTGGGAAACTTCAAAAAAGTTTTAGGCAGATTTTTAAAACCAGACTTGCAATTCAAAAAGCTCAACTTGGTACAGTGTAGACAGTGAACCAGAAGGCAGTAAGATGTGAAGAAACTAATCAAGATGGTCTGCAGTAGTCCTACAGAAGAGATAATAGAAACTTGGGGAATTCCCTGGTGGTCCAGTGGTTAGGACTCCAAGCTTCCACTGCCAGGGGCCTGGGATCCATCCCTGGTGGAGGGAACTAAGATCCTGCAAGCCGAGCAGCACGGCCACAAAAAAACAAAACAATACAAAACTTGGACTAGGGTAGGGCAGTGGAAATGGAAAGTGGAGAATAAGTGTTCAATATTCAAGAGAGAAAACTAACAGGACTTGGTGATGAGTAACTATTTTATCAGCTAGAACTCCTGCTAGCAGCAACACTATAAGAGCTGAAGAAAGGAAAAAGTTTTACTGAAGTCCATGGCTACAATTTCACTTCCTTCCTTTTCTGCCAGCTATTCATTCACAAATCTCCCACTCTTCAGCAGCAAAGTTGGTAGCGAGGGGCCACTCTTGGCTCCAACTCTGATCCCTATATTCTTTCCCTTCTCAAGGGACAGTTCTCATAACATCAATTTTCTACCTGTAAATTAACTAGCTCAATCTTCAGATATTGAAAATAATATAATCTACCTTCCCAAAGTAAATAATTTAAAGTTAGACTGAGGGAATTCCCTGGTGGTCCAGTGGGTAAGACTCCACACTCCCAATGCAAGGGGCCCAGGTTCAATCCCTGGTCAGGGAACTAGATCCTGCACGCATGCCGCAACTGAGTACACATGCTGCAACTGAGTTCGCACGCCACAACTAAGATCCCGCATGCTGCAATTAAGACCTGGCGCAGCCAAAATGAATGAATGAATAAATAAATAATTTTTTTGTTTTTAAGTTAGAATGAAAGTAAAAGGACCACTGACAGACAAGATAAAAATCTATGTACTCACAGAGCTTCCATTCTAGTGGAAATGATGAAAAATAAGGGAGTAAACACGTAATTGAATAATGAGTTTCTGGTCAGATATCCACAAGTATACAACTGGATACCATGTTTCCTCATATACTAAACTGAGTTGCCAAACTGCTGTGGGTAGTTTGCCCTTGAATAGAATGGAGTCTAGCAAAGTGTTCTACACATATCAAAATCTAAACTCCTCACACTACTGCCTACAAGGCTCCATACCTGGCCCCTGCACAGCTCCATGTGCTAGGCATTAGGGATCTTAAAAAATGAGTCCATCACTACACTCAAAATGATGATTTCAAAAGGAGCTCAGTCTACTGCTACACCTTGAATGAAACACCGACGATATCTATTCTAAAAATCTCTAATACATTTAGTAAACATTTTGTGCCAGGAAATGTTTTCCTAGAAGACTTGAAAACTATGAAGTTTAATTCTTTAGCATCAGAAATTCTCAACTGCTTCTTGGCATTCTGGCTAAAATCAAGTATTGCATCAAAATTCTCTTACTACACAGGCAAAGCTGTGTTGTTTCTTGTCACCAAATCAATCGTCTGCTGCAATATAATGTATGATACATTATGATTTAGAAGAAAACAAGCCATTCTTTTCTTAATACTACAGTTAAGGTTTTAATAAACATTTATTTGAGGGATTAATAAAAAGTGAGTTTCCCAAACTAGGGGGTTTGTAGTTGTCAGATTACATGTTATCGCTAGGTTGCATAAAATTCTGTCAGCCTAATGAGGTCCCTCCCACAAGCTGCAGTGACAATTTAACTCACTAATCGCTCTTTCAAAATTCTCATACTTATCTAGGAAAACAAAACAGTACATTATCAGTGTATACCCAATGAAGCCGCAATACTTTTAAAATGTGCCATATGATGATGCAATCAAACCATGCTCATTGCCTTAACACATGCCTGAAGTGACTGGCAAAAAAGAAAAAAAGCTTTCCCTAGCTCATCTCAGCTTCTTGTGTTCTCATGACACTTGTACCTAGTGAACTTGGTCCTCTGTATTTGTTGACTTTGCTGTTATTACCGACCACAATGTTTACTTGGTGAAAATCCAAAGTTTTCGTATGTTATATTAAAGTGGCAGCTGTACCTCAGAACCCATGAAGGTAGCCTTCTGGCCACAGCAGTGGGAACTTTCAGGGTATTCAGGGCAACCAGTATGGGTACAAGGTTTTCCTTTTCCAAAATTTCTATTTCATACTTACATCCCAAACTAAGACATGTAGAAGATCCCAAAAGAGTTGCTAAGACTGAATGTTTATGTACCCCTACCCCAAATCCATATGTTGAAACTTAATCCCTAATAGTATTTGGAATGGCTTTGGGGAGGTAATTAGATCATGAAGGAAGAACCCTTATGAATGGGATTAGTGCCCTCATGAAAGAGGCCCCAAAGAGGTCCTTTGTCTCTTCCACCATGTGAGGACACAGTGCAGAATGGCTGTCTATGAGCCAGGAAGCAGGTGATCACCAGACACTGAATCTGCCAGTGCCCTGATCTTGGATTTGCCAGCCTCCAGAACTGTAAGAAATAAATTTCTGTTGTTTACCACCCAGTCTATGATATTTTTGTTACAGGAGCCAGAATGGACTAAGACAGGAGTGGGGGAGCAAAACTCCCACTTAACTTAATAATGCAGATTATTAACCCCAAATCTCAGAAGGCAACACCCACAGAAATGTCAGTGTGAAAAGTGCCATGTCTTTCTTGCTCAAGTAGCATTCAGTCTCATGTGGCTTTCAATGACTGGTTTTAGTATGTTTCTGGAGAAGCAAAATCTTGAGTCAAATTAATCAACTGCTTTTCAACATGCATATGTTCACATTCAAAATAAAGAACACTTTGAAAACAAAAATTTAAAGGTTACATAGTCTATGATTCCATTTATAAAACTTTTATTTATTTTTTTAACTTTTTTTTTTAAGGAAAATACATTTGTATTTTGCATAGAGATGGAGAAAAAAAGGCAAACTGTTGTTGTTTGAAATTTAGAAGTACATTTCAATTGTCCCTTGAATAATAATCAAGATAATTTCACTAGGTAGTCTCAATAATTTTGTATTATATTAAGGTTGCTATTCAATATTTATCACAAATTATGTTCGGCCATGCTATAAAAACTTACTAAAAAAAAATGGTTGGCTTTTCACCAGGATATATAACACTCATGAAATGACAAAATTATCATGATACAGGACAGATCAGTGGTTGCCAACGGTTAGAGTTGGAAGGAGGGTCCAATGATAAACGGGTAACATCTTTGTGGTGATAGAGCAGTTCTATATTCTGATAGTGGTGGCTACATGAATCTACACGTGATATAGACATGCACAAACTAGTAAAATCCAAATAAGGAGAGCAGTTTAGTAAATACGACTGTACCAGTGTCAATTTCCTGGTTTGGCTAATATACTATAAGATATTATCATTGGGGAAAGCTAGATGAAGGATATGCAGGAACTTTCTTTATTCTCTCTGCAACTTCTTTCAAGTCTTAATTTATATCAAAATAAAAAGGCTTTTTAAAAGCCCATCCCTTTTTGGTAATACTTTGTTCACAATACGGCAAGAAATAAAACCAATCAAAAGTCTGTCAACATTTCTCAAGAGCTGATTTGCCTGGGAATACAGGACAGAGGTGTTAAATTAAAATTAAAAATCGAATAGACCAAGATTTTTATACTAAGATAAAAACATATTCTGCAAGACAAAAGTACATATCAAAGCTACTTCATACACTGACGATACTGTTGATTCCCATTAAATTAGACAACCTTTGTACATGATGCTTTACAATAGATATGTCTGTTGTATGTGAACTAATTATCAATTAAATTCATGATAAAAGTCATATTGAGTCATTATAGCTTTGTTCATACATGTAAACCACTATTTAAAACAAATATTTTCTTTCACACTTCCCTACATAGAAGCATAACTATGAGAAAGTGCTGTAAGACATTTTGGAACCACTAAGATACTATATTGGATTTATTGGTTTGAGCAACTTCTTATACAAACTTGAATACGTGGATATACAAAGTTTATCAGAAGAAACACAAAATCAGGTTCATAACAGAACATAAACTGCATTATAAGTTAATAAAAGCAAAAATAAATATGGACTCAAGCTCTTTTCAATAACTGAAACAATTTTTTTCTACATATGAATTTCTAATGAGGAATTCATTTTAATTAGAAGCGACTAAATGTGAAACACTGAGTAAAATGTGGGGATAGCTTAACATAGTGTATTGACATTTGATATGATTCCTTATTTTTAGTGATTTTCCCCTTTAATCAAAAAGGATCAGCAATATGTTCTACTGGAAAGAAAAAATCTGGAATGCTAACAGTTCTTGTCATTAAAGCAACAAATAAATGCCAGAGTTTCACACAGAATAACTGTTTAAAAACAACAATTACATTAAATACTGTACCTACATAGTATCTTTTTAAAACTTACTAGCCTTTCTAGATACTCACATACTATTTATTGCTCTAGGCCTGAGTCAATATGAGAAAACTACTGGACTTCAACAAACAAGGGTCCTATGCCAGGGATATGGTGATCATTATAGTATGATACTTTTTCCAATGCTTACATCCCCTGAAGTATATATCAATTTAAGAAAATGACTCAGTCTTATCTCAATGGCTTCAACTAGGCAAGCTGATTGGACAATATGGGCTTCATGTAAGGGCTATTGTTTTACATGCCTAGCATCCAGGCCCCCCTTTTAGGAGACTTTAGTTTTCCTTTGGGAAACGTCCAGGGGTGAGAATATAATTTGGTCCTGGTGGTCTGATTAAAAATGGACTGATTCAAAGAGGAGCATGAGCCAAGCCAAAGACAGCCAGCCTCGAGACTGGCACAGATGTGCACTTTCCTCTGGGGTTGTCGAGCTGCTTGACTGTAAACCTGGAGCTCCCGATTAGAACGTCAGCCTGACAATAAGTTTAATCGGAAAGAAAGCAAGAGCTGAAGGAGGAAGAAAAACAGATTTTTGGAGTCATGTGAATACCTGGATGTGACAGTAGAAGCTTTAAGGTTACATGAGCTTTTTCTTAAAAAAAAAAAAAAAAATCCCTTTTTCGGGGCTTCTCTGGTGGTGCAGTGGTTAAGAATCCACCTGCCAATGCAGGGGACACGGATTCAAAGCCCTGGTCTGGGAAGATCCCACAATGCCACGGCGCCGCAACTACTGAGCCTGCGCTCTAGAGCCTACAAACCACAACTACTGAGCCTGCATGCAACAACTACTGAAGCCCACGCGCCTAGAGCCTGGGCTCCACAACAACAGAAGCCACTGCAATGAGAAGCCCACGCACCACAACGAAGAGTAAGCCCCGCTCGCACAACTTGAGAAAGCCCACGCGCAGCAACGAAGACCCAACGCAGCCAAAAATAAAAATAATTTTTAAAATATCCCCTTTTTACCTGCTTTAGCTTTTTGTCATTTCCAATTAAAAGTCATAACTAATAAAATTTACTGGATAATCTTTAAGTTATTCACAACTCCAAAGTCCCATAAGTCTATATTTAAAAAAAGGTTTTGGAAGTAAAAGAATCTATTATTGACTGAAATACCTATACTAAGAATGTTTAAAAGATTAATCAGTGTGTTATAGTGAAAGAAAAATGGGCCATGGAGTTGAATGACTGAATATAATCCTGATTCTGCCAATTTGCAATGTGAATTTCTCTGAGCTGCTATAAATATGAGAATATTTGGAGCACACAGACTAGATAACCCTTAAGCTCTTACGAAGTCCTTGACCTTAAGCACTGTAAGAAAACTGTCACTCTTGGTTAATCTGACTACAAATAAAGTGGTTACCATTCACTAATTTATTCTTCCATTTAACACTTAGTATTGGGCTTCCCTGGTGGCGCAGTGGTTAAGAATCCGCCCGCCAATGCAGGAGACACGGGTTTGAGCCCTGGTCCGGGAAGATCCCACATGCCGCGGAGCAACCAAGCTTGTGCACCACAACTACTGAGCCTGAGCTCTAGAGCCTGCGAGCCACAACTAGTGAGTCCATGTGCCACAACTACTGAAGCCCGTGTGGCTAGAGCCCGTGCTCTGCAACAAGAGAAGCCACCGCAATGAGAAGCCTGTGCACCACAACGAAGAGTATCCCCTGCTCGCTGCATCCAGAGAAAAGCCCGCATGCAGCAACGAAGACACAACACAGCCAAAAATAAAAAAACAAAACAAAAACAAAAAAACCCACTTAGTGTCTATTGTTTACCAAGCATTGTACTTGGTACTGAGAAGACAGGGATGAATAAAGCTCTGCCCCTGCCATTAAGGAATTCACAGTCTAGCAAGGGAGAAAAGCATCTAAACTAGATAATTACCCTGTGTGATAAGTGGGGAAAAAAACCCCAAAAACCTCAAGTATATATGAGGTACCAAAATAGGCTGGGGAAAGACTATCTGGGAAGACTAAGGAAAGACTTCACAAAGTAATGATGTCTAAAATGAAATTTAAAAGATAAAAAGACGTCAGCCAAATCAAGAGGAAGAGAGCAGTGTTAGACTGAGGAAATAGGTTGTTCAAGGGTTTTATGAGCAGTTCAGTATTGATGGAGAACAAAATAGGATAGGATGGCAAGGAGTAAAATGAATGACAAGAGCTATTCAAGGATTATAAAGGGTTCTATATGCTATGCTAAACAGGATGGAATTTACCCTGCAAGCAGTCACTGTAAGGATTTTAAAAGGGAAAAAATAATGATCAAATTTTAAAATGTACCAGTTTTCAAAGTTCAAAAAAAGCATTTAGTATTCCAAAATTATAAGTAACATACAAGCTACCTTTATGAAGCTACAGAAATAAATTCATTTAGTTACTTTTTAAGCAGTATCTGCCTGGTATGTTATCTAACAAATTAGTTTTTGATAAATGTGTGGTGAATGAACTGTGGTAGCCAGACTGAATATGAATGGGCAGGGTGCTTAATAACAAAGATTTCAAAATGTAGAATGGTGAAAAGTGCAAAAGCTTATTTTCCCCCCAAGTCTCAGGGGGAAATAACCCCTTTCCTCAAAAGTAGACAACCTTTCTCTCAATGGCTTCTTTTTCCTTAATGTTATTAAGTTATCGATAACTTATAGCCTTCTTTTCCCTCCCAACTCCCCTCTCCTTACCTGATGCTCATATATGAGACTCCAGCCATTAATCCAGAGTCATCGCCGACATTGTCTAAGACTAAGTTTATTATCTTCTCCAACATTATAAACTCTGCCTCAGCTTCGAAACCTCAGGAATCCTGTAATGTTCTAACGTTGCTACTTTATCTTTATGATGTTCATTATATGCTACCACCCCAGACCACACTCTCATCCCCTTAAAACCTACACTATTGCAGCTCCACTCGTCCTACTCAGTCCCACAAATTTCATTAAAGCAAGGAGTGCAGGATTCGGTATCACTTAAATTCAGGTGTATTTAATGTGTGTGGTTATTCTAGTAGACCGAGTCATACGTTTACGTTTTTTTCTTAATACAGAGCTAGCTAAATGACTTCACCCTGTCAACAGGGCCTGTCACCAAGTAAGCGTTAGTGTAACACCAGTATTGCAGACCCAGAGTAACAAATCCCACTAGCACTCTTCGTTTTTATGCCCCTTCCTCTATTCCTGTAGAACTTAAAGTGTCAGGAAAGAATGATGGACGAGCAAAAGGGAAGGGGAATGCTGGAGCTCCGAGGCTAGAGCCTAACTTCCGACTGCCACGCTACACCAAGAAATCCAAAAGGCCCTCAGGCTCTCCTACAATTCACAAGAAAAGGCGGATCAGACTCCAAGGCTTCTCGGGTGGTGCCCAAGATTAGAGACACAAAAATTATTGCTCTAAAGAAATAATCCCTTGCTCGTTCAGAGCTCACCTGTAAGGAGCGGCGTGGACGGCGCCATCTTGTCCCGGAAAGAGAAACTCATATGCTTGGGTCAGAGTTCACGAGAGCCGAACCCGGCCCCAACACGTCTCCTCCGGCGTGAGACGGCGAACCGGTGTTTCCGGGGTCGCCAGCCTCGGGGCCAATTCACTTCCGGTCGGAGAGAGACGTGAAAAAGAAGCCCGAACGCGCACGCGCAGCTCTGGGGCAACACTTTACGGAGCGTGGAGGGGCGGAGCTAAGGCTGGAGTGACGGCCTTCGCCCTCCCTCTCCCTCTTCCTCAGCAGGCGGAGCGTGCACTTCCGCGGGGCGGAGTCGGCCCAATGCTGACGTTGGCAGCCGAACCCAAAGTAGTTCGAGGCGACGGCTTGCACCGTCCGGTTGTTGCGTTGTGTAGCGTTGCGTTCTCTTCCTTTCTCACTCCACGCTCCCGGCGGAGGCCACAGCGGAGACGCGAGAATATCACGGCGGCCTGCTCTCCCCCTCCCGCGCGCCCGTCTCGCTCGGCCGGACGGTCCGGCGTCGTCAGTCAGCCGGCGGCCCGCGCCCAGCTAAGGGCTCAGACCCCGCGCGCGCCGCGCCCAGGCCCAGCGGCCGGAGCTAGCGCCCCACCTGAGAGCCTCCTCGCTCCGGCGGCGCGGGCACCGGGAGCGGAGCGTTGGTCGCAGCGACCCGAGGAGAAGCGAGCGAGCGAGGCCCAGCGGTGGCCGGGGCAGGTGGTTGCGCTGCGAAGATGGTCGCCAAGCAGCGGATCCGTATGGCCAACGAGAAGCACAGCAAGAACATCACCCAGCGCGGCAACGTCGCCAAGACCTCGGTAAGGGAAAAGCGGGCGCCCCTCTTGGTTCCGCAGCCGGGTATGAGGCCCGGGCCCCGGGGCCGCGCCGAGCTCCCTTCCCCAGACCCGGGCGGCTCAAGGGCCCGAGGTCGCGAGCCGGACGCTAAGTTGGGAGCTCAGGGAGGTGGGTGCCGGAGCCGGGCGGCTCGGGAACGCAGGGGAGACCAGTGAGGTGCAGGGACCCGGCGACCTGGCCCGGGGTGCAGGGTGAGAGCCCGGGGTCTGAGTGGTTGTTTTGCATTGGAGACCGTGGATTTTCCTTTTTGCAGAGAAATGCTCCCGAAGAGAAGGCGTCTGTAGGACCCTGGTTATTGGCTCTCTTCATTTTTGTTGTTTGTGGTTCTGGTAAGTGCTTTGGGGGCGATCATCGGGTAGGGTGTTGGATGACGGGTTGGGGATGACGTGGTGATCCATCAGTGGTGAATCCTGCCCGCATAGTTCTCAATCCACCTGCCGGGAGCTCCGCATAATTCTGTTTTATCTGAACCCAATTACTTGTCCCACATACGCACATAGGGTGGTGCTCTAGAAACTTCTCCCCGCTTGATTTGAGCTCACAGGAGAGCAGAAAAGGAGGTCAGGTCCTTAGTAATGATCGAGTTGACAAATATTAGACCAAAACAAAAAACAAAAACACTTCCCAGAATGAGAATTTAGAATATTTTGCAACCTTTGCGAAAGTGAAGCTTATGAACAACATGTACATGCAGATGTTCGAACTTAATTTAACATGTTCCGAAATCTAATGTCTTTATGTCAAAATTGGATATATTTTATAAAGTAAAGCTAGTGTAAAGAATTGGCTCATTGTAGAGGAACTTGTACCTGATTGGCAATTTAACGTGCGAGACAAATGTTTTTAGTTTAACAAAAGAAATGTTTGACATATGGTAGGAAAAAATAGTTATCAGGACAGACTGCTGTTAGAGTAGTAGACTCTTGCCCAAGGAGATGGATTACAGAATGCCTTCTTCTCTTCATCTTAATATGCAAGCTGTTAATATGGAAATATTTGTTTCTGTTTTACATGTTCTGACATCTTAAAGTTACTGAGGTTTCTTTTAAACATTTCACTTTGCCTGTCTCCTAAACATACCAATTGGAAGCTTTCCTGATAAATGGCCAAGAGCCAAGCAATTTATATAACCTAAAGATTATTGACTTTCAGCCTTGTGAGAATGAGGAAATGTGCATATGTTACAGGCCAAGTACACCTAATGTTTAGGGTTAAACCAAAATAATTGTATGCTAGAAAAACCTTTTTGCTTTGGTGCTTTAATTTCTTTCTAAAAATCACTGCTTATTTGGTAACTCTCTAGACATTTTGGCATAAAATTCAAGGAAGCTGAGGCATAAAAAGATTGTATTATTACGGTAGGCCTGTGTTCATATTACTATGAAGTTACATAGTATTTGCAAGTAATTGTAAGGGTATTCTTGGATTCTTGAACTACCTTAATATTTGTCAGTTGCCAGGCCTGTTTTATTCCAAGCATGTTTTAATACTTGCTCTCTCTCTTTACAGCAATTTTCCAGATTATTCAAAGTATCAGGATGGGCATGTGAAGTGACTGACCTTAAGATGTTTCCATTCTCCTGTGAATTTTAACTTGAACTCATTCCTGATGTTTGATACCCTGGTTAAAAACAATTCAGTAAAGCATCCTGCCTCAGAATGACTTTTCATATCATCCTTCATGTGTCATTCCAAGGTTTCTTCACAAGTCATTCCAAGTTTTCTAGTCCATACCACAGTGCCTTGCAAAAGCACCACATGAATAAAGCAATAAAATTTGTTAAGCTACAGTAGTGGACCCTACTTATTCAGTCAGTAAAGAGTAAGTTTTTTTTTTTAATGTGGTTATTAGAACAGTATACAATATAGGTAATTAGATTGAATCTGTGTAGACAGGGTCTAGATTTTGTTAGCCCTAATGTGTAAATGCAATTAGCTTAATTTAAAATTTGGAATCCTATGGTTTTTATATAGCTAGGCACTTTATTACTATTTCTTGAAAGCACACTCCCATAGAGGGTCATGTAACCGTCCTGTAATAAGGTGCTTATAAATGGAACAACTACACAGTTAGCCTAGTTTTCCCAAAATCTTTAGCACCTGAAAATTTTAAAAAGCTTCTAAATGCCTAATATAAAGGGAGATGCTTATAGCCACAACGTCTATTTTAACAATATTATTTCTTTTACACTACCTTGGATTTTGCATGAGTGAATATACTAACGTAAGAGGCTATAAGAAAACAACTTGGTTGAGCATTTTATAACTTAGTCACTTCGGTTTCACTAAAAGCAGCCATGGTGGAGTAAAGTCAGGGAAGGTTTTTTATATCACCATTGATTTCACCAGAATTACTTTAATATATCAAAGGGGCCTATTATGCTCACAACATTTTAGGGAAAAATAGTACTAAAAATGGATGCCTCATCAGGACGTCCTGTTGAGTCCAGTGGGCCGTAGGACAGCATGTTAATAGCACTTTTAATACCAAAAAGGCACATCAACTCCAAATTAGTTTGGAAATGCTTTTTCTTGATTTATGATTAAAATTCTGTTAGGGTACTAGATACATCAGACTAAAGTGTCATGTGAAATTAAATGGATTTACTGATACGGATCAGTCTTCAGTCTTCCCTTTGTTGTATGATTTTATAGGTTATGATTGATCAAACTTTCTTTTTACTAATGGTAAGGGTGAGTGATAAGGCAGGTTTTGAGTTTTCTGGTACTGTTGAAAATTTCAAGTATTGGCTATTTAAATTCTTAGCCATAATGATGAAAAAAGCCTGAGAGGTGTCTATGTGGTCATGAATTGGAAAGAAAGCTGCTTGTTTGCTGTGTTAATTGCCTCAGGATACCTCTTGAAAATAAGCTGTTTTAAGAGGAACAGAAGGGAAATCTACTACCTAGTCTATATACAGTGTGAACCTCAGAGCTTCCCATACCCCTAAGTATGGGGAGAATAAAGGAGAGGAGTGGTTAAGGACATTTAGGAACTTGACTACAATAGAAAGGAATCTGCTGACCTTAGGCCAGCAGGTTTTTACCTGCATTGTTACCTGCCTTTCTCACCCAGGAAATCAACCCCTGTACTTGTTTCCCTCTTGGAAACAAGTGTCTTGGTTAACTAATTCTATTTTGTTGTAACTTAAAAAATGAAAGTTATTGTTCTAAATTCATAGCAGGTGCCTTATTCTTTGCTTTGAGTCAAACTATTCCATATCAGAATTTCCCTTGGTTTCCTATAGATAACTGGCTTTAAGACATTGAGGGTTTTTGTGTTGTTTTGTTTTTAATGTACAATGTCTGTTAATTTGACTGTTAAATTGCCATAGTGAGCAATCATTTTACATATGTAAAGTTGCATTCCCTTTGTATATCGTGTCATTACCAATTGGGTGCATTTTTAAGGATGGATTATGCATGTTTGGGTCAATGAAAGGTATGTCATTTCATTAACCCTTTAAAAATAAAGATCCCTGAATATTTGATGGCTTCTAAAAGGAAATGATTTTATAGAGTTCTTATCTGAGTATACTTTTTATACTTAATAGAAAATGATTTTAAGGAACGCCTGGTATGTTGTACTTGAGTTAAAAGAAATAGTACCCAGAGGCACAAATTTAAGGTTTTAACTGGGAATAGGTAGCAAGAAAAATATATAAAAGCACAATGAATTAAATACTTTCCCAACTGGGGTTTACCCTCATCTCATTATTTGAGTCTGGTTCAAGGAAAAGCACAATTTTTTTTCTTTTTTTTGATTTCCCTTTCCCAGTTGAATTTTATATGTCATCTAATATTGAGCACAATGTGAGAATAAATACTTTATCGGGGTTGTCTACGTTATCCAATTACTCTTTGTAATTTAGCTATAACGTTTCAAGGAGTTGTCAGTGATTTCATTGTATCTGTTGGGTTGTATATAATGTTGCTCAAAATGATTGAGTGAGCTTCCAAAATAAGTGAAGATTTTCATTGTAACAGAATGCATTGTAATAGGCTTTGATTTACATTAAAGAAATGTATATACTCAACTGCAAGGCCATGGCTATTGTCACTGAGGTTCCTGGAGTTTTGTTGGCACAAAGGACTACCATGTAGTGCTGGATTATATTCTTGGGAGGTTCAGCAACAAAAATTTATTATGCTTTTAGCATCTGTAAAATTTAGGACATCATCAGATTTTCCATTTAGAAATTGTTCTGAAGTTTGATTCACATTTACCTATGTATTAGTTTTTTTAACTTGTCATTTTAGATGCAAATCACAACTTTAAGAGGTAGGAGTTGGGTTCAATAACAAATTCTATGACACTCCCACAGAGAATCCTTTCCTGTCTATACACAGTCCCACTCTAGCTGCTTGTACCACTTTATCTTCAAGTTAGAACAAAAATGGCCAAATCTGGAAAGAGTGCTAATGAGCAACAAAATGCTAGAAATCAAGCTGAAGGGAAAAATTCAACTGTCTGGACTTAAATAATTCAAAGTAAATTCATATCAAAGAATCAAAGATAGAAATGCCATAGAGGGCTTCCCTGGTGGTGCAGTGGTTAAGAATATACCTGCTAATGCAGGGTACACGGGTTTGAGCCCTGGCCGGGGAAGATCCCACATGCTGCGGAGCAGCTAAGCCCATGTGCCACAACTACTGAGCCCGTGAGCTACAACTACTGAGCCCACGTACCACAACTACTGAAGCCCACGTGCCTAGAGCCCATGCTCCGCAGCTATAGAAGCCACTGCAATGAGAAGCCCACACACTGCACCCACCCGGAGTGGCCCCCACTCGTTGCAAGTAGAGGAAGCCATGCACAGCAATGAAGAACAGAAGGCAGCTAAAAATAAATTTTTTTTTTTTTAAATGACAGGAAACTTAGTACAACTGCCTCCATTTACAGATAAGTAAAAAATTCATTTATTCAGTGAATATTGAGTAACTTATGTGCCAGATCTGGAGATAGATATATGAATACAGAATCTCAGCACTCAGGTATCTTTCAGTCCAGTAGTGAGGAAAAAGACAATACAATGAAAACGACCATAATTGTGATAAGTCTTTCAAAGGAAAAGTAAGACCAGATAAATGGTGGATTTGCCCTCACAGAACTAGTTGAGGTAGAGTAGAAACTAGAGCCAAGATTTCCTGACTCACTCAACCATCTAGAAACCATAAGAGTGACTGCAAAATACCCGCACAGGACACTTCTGTTTTCATGAGCTCTTTGCTTCTGCTTTTAGAAAGCTAAAATTTTTGCATGTTGCCAATTTAAAGAAGAAAGAAAAAAAGTTTGTCCTTTTATGGATGCAACTTTTTTTTGAAAATGAATTTGTGACAAATTTACTATTGGTGTTTCCTGTACAGCACAGAATTAACAAAGATCAAATCAGTAATGTTATTCGCTTTCACATACTCCAGAGTACATTTTTAAAAGTAGTTTTGCTAGTTTTTTTTGTTTAATTTCTTTTTTATCTGTGATGTTGAAAAATAATTTTTGATAGCCCAGTAGTCAAAAAAATCCACATATGTGCTCTCCACAGATACAAGTTTCAGTGAATAATGCATATGTGACTTCTTTTCCAGTGTAAAAAAATTAAAACCATGATTTCAATATCATTAACTGGGTTAGTAACAGGTTTTTCTTCTTTTCTCACTGTTACAGAGAAAGTCAAACAGGAGAATGAGAATAATTGAGTTTGGAGCTAAAAGGAACTTTTCAAATGATCTTGATTTACACTTGAGGAAATTATGGCCTAGAGAAGTTATCTTTCCCATCATCAGTGAACCAGTAGCAAAGCAAGGATTAGAAAGCTGGATTTGGGATGACCAAATTGGCTCTTTAGTATGTTGAGTGCCAAGGAATTATAATTCTTTAGGAATGTTTCCTCTTACCCTAGAAGATTATATATTAATCGCATGAACTCCCTTGAGTGTTTGATAAAGGTAAAATCTGAGGATTAACTAAACTTCAATGGCTTCCTACTGCCATTGGGTTGCATTAACTCTTTAGCTTTGATTTTTAGGACACTTCACAACATGGCCCAACCTAGCCTTGTCCCAATATCTTCCTGTCATAAACTCGCTCTAGCCCAAAGACTCTACTTTCATTTTTCAGATGCCTTGTGCCTTGTGCTTTTCTTTTTTTCAATGCTTACTTCCTTTATTTGCATAATTCACAATAAGGTTCTTGTACCTCAATTTTTTCAGATTCAGCATTCCAGACATGGTAACTAATTCTTTTCATGTATGTGGAAAAAGAACAAACACAGAATTGACCTTAAATAGAGACATAAAATGACGATTTGCCTAAACACTCTGACCTGAGGGAGGTTATAAAAGTGAAAACAACTAAAAAGTATTCTTTAACTCTTGGTTTTGGGCTCAAAATTTTACCATTTTGAGTACTGTCTTCTCCCTGGGGTTCCGTTAAAATCACAAATACATGAAAGGCTCATATTATCTAGGTTCAGTGTACATGAGCTCTATTGCATTACTTTTATTTTGACTAGTGGAATTGGTTAGCATTAAAATCACTTTTCTTTCCTCTAGAAGGAAGAATGAACTTCAAGAGAAAACTGATCCCCATATACAGGCAAACCTCAGAGATAACGCGGGTTCAGTTCCAGACCACCACAATAAAGTGAATATCACAATAAAGCGAGTCACAGGAATTGTCCGATTTCCCAGTGCATATAAAAGTTATGTTTACACTACACTGTAGCCTATTAAGTGTGCAATAGCATTAGGTCTTTAAAAGATGAATATACCTTAATTTAAAAATACTTTATTGGGACTTCCCTGGTGGTCCAATGGCTAAGACTCGGAGCTCCCAATGCAGGTGGCCTGGATTCAATCCCTGGTCAGGGAACTAGATCTCACATGCCTCAACTAAGAGTTCACATGCCACAACTAAAGATCCCACGTGCTGCAACTAACACCCAGCACAGCAAAATAAATATTTTAAAAAATAACAATCATCTAACAATGCAGGGTTGCAACAAAAACTCAATCTGTCTAAAAAAAAAAAAGAAAAAAAAAACCCAAAAAAACCACAAGCAGACTTCCCTAATGGTGCAGTGGTTAAGAATCTGCCTGCCAATGCAGGGGACACGAGTTTGAGCCCTGGTCTGGGAAGATCCCACATGCCGCAGAGCAACTAAGCCCACGAGCCACAACTACTGAGCTGGCGCACCACAACTACTGAGCCTGCACTCTAAAGCCCGCGAGCCACAACTACTGAGCCTGTGTGCCACTACTGAAGCTCACGCACCTAGAGCCCGTGCTCCGCAACAAGAGAAGCCACCGCAACGAGAAGCCCGTGCACTGCAACGAAGAGTAAGCCCCGCTCGCACAACTAGAGAAAGCCCACGCGTAGCAACGAAGACCCAACGCAGCCAAAAATAAATAAATAAATAAATAAATTTTTAAAAAAAATAAAGCAATATCTGCTTAGGCATATCTTACTTTATTGTTCTTCACAGATACTGCATTTTTTACAAATTAAAGGTTGCAGCAACCCAGTGTCAACTATAAGCACCATTTTTCCAACAGCATTTATTCACTTTACTGTTTTGTTCTAGTTTCATTAAGATATAATTGACATATAGCACTGTGTAAGTTTAAGATGCAGAGCATAGTGATTTAACCTACATACTTCATGAAATGATCACAATAAGTTTAGTGATCATCCATCATCTCATATAGATACAAAATTAAAGAAATAGAAAAAAATATTTTCCTTGTGATGAGAACTCTTAGGATTTCCTCTCTTAACAACTTTCATATATAACATACAGCAGTGTTCACTGTACTTATCAGGTTGTACATTACATCTAATACTTATTTTTCTTATAACTGGAAGTTGTACCTTTTGATTGCCTTCATCCAATTCCCCCTCCCCCCAGCTCCACCACTGCCTCAAGTCTCATCTCTTTTTCTCTGAGTTAGTTGATTTGTTTTTGAAGTATAGTTGACCTACAACACTATGTCAGTTCCTGGTACCCAACATAGTGATTCAATATTTCTATACACTTCAAAATGGTCATCACGATAAGTCTAGTTATGATCTGTCACCATACAAAGACATTACATAACCATTGACTATTTTCCCCACATTTCACCTCTGTGACTCATTTATTTTGCGGCTGGAATTTTGTACCACCTCACCTGTCACCTACTTCTCTCCTCCCCCTAGTCCCTTCCCCTCTGGCAACCACCTATTTGTTCTCTAGATAACCTGCACTTTAAGTGTTTTTGCTCATTTTTCCTACGTTACAATACTACACAGCCTTCAAAGTCTAGCTTAAATTTTACCTCCTCTGCGAAGTTTTCCCTTGCTATGGGAGTCAGAAACACTCTCTTTGGAACTGATGACTCTGGACCAGTTAGTGTTTATTATGTTCCCATAATTCTTGGTTTTGTTTCTTAGTTTCTCAGCTAGTGTATGCAGTCCTCAAGAACAAATGCCAGGGGCTTCCCTGGTGGTGCAGTGGTTAAGAATCCGCCTGCCAATGCAGGGGATTCCCTGGCCTGGGAAGATCCCACATGCTGTGGAGCAAACAAGCCCGTGCGCCACAACTACTGAGCCTGTGCTCTAGAGCCCGTGAGCCCGCGCACAGCAACGAAGACCCAATGCAGCCAAAAATAAATTTAAAAAATTATTTTAAAAAAAAGAACAAATGCCATATCTTTCTTTTTCATTCTTTTTCATTTACTCTCACCACCACAAAGGCTAGTGTGAAACTTTACATACATGGGGGAGCTCAACATTTTATTTATTTATTTTTAAATATTTATTTATCTTTGGCTGCATTGATTCTTAGTTGCGGCACGAGGGATTTTTGATATGGTGCAGGAGCTTCTCTCTAGCTGTGGCGCATGGGCTTCAGAGCAGGCGGGCTCAGTAGTTGTGTCACTCGGGCTTAGTTGCCTGGCGGCATGTGGGATATTAGCTCCCAGACCAGGGATCGAACCCACTTCCCCTGCATTGGAAGGTGAATCCTTAACCACTGGACCACCGGGGAAGTCCTGAGCCCAACATTTGAGTTGAGTGATAAAGTGAAGGAGAGCAATGAGAACGCTATTATATCAGAATCATCTTTAAAGTAAGAACGTGTCTTGTAAGATCATCTAACCCCAAAATAACATGCATCCCAGATACTTCCAATCCTGGCAGCCTCTGCTTAATGGCTGCGCTCAGCATTCGAATTCAGACTACCTTAGAAACAAACTCTCCCAAGAGAAGCTTGATACTTGGAAATATATCAATAGCCGTATTTGTCCTTTAGTCACATTTGAGAACCGTTCATAATAATTATAATTGAGAAAACCAAAAAATGCTTCACAAAGAAAGCTGATACCTCGCTATACCAGTCTGTCCACTTATAAGGAAAGAGTCAAACCACCGCACCTGCTGTTTAGGACAGGTGCCTATGGGCTGTCAGCTGCCCTCTGTCCCCAGCCCCATTCTAGGGCACAGGAAGGGGCAAGGATGCCACACTGGGGCACCCTTCTCCACACCAGACTGGGAACCCAGAATGGCTCTGTACCCCCCAAACCAGATCCAGTCCCTGGGAGAATAGCTGCTTCTCTTCACAGAGGAATTCCCTGCAGCAAGGGGTGTGGTGTGGTTACCAAATCAGATCTCATACTCTGGGCAGAGGAGACTCACAGGGCCCCTCTGGGTAAATGCGGGTCGCGCTCCCACTCAGAGCTCCTGAACAGCACTTAGTTCCTGACACCCAGGAGTGCTGGGGAACCAGGGTGAACCACGAAGGTGCTGCAGGTTTGTTTTCTGTTTGACACACTGGGCATCAGTTAATAAACAATTGTAGATTCTAAGGTGGAAAGGCATCCAGGACTGAGACAGACTATAATTTCTGACAAAGCCTGAATCATAAAGATAAATCAACACTGGAAGTACCCAAGCATGTTTCGGCCTAGCTCCAGTCTTGGTTCCCCGTGCATGGCCCACCTATTAATTACAAATGGATTACACAAAGAAGGAAAGTGCCAGAGAGAATGAAAACATGAAATCTTAAAGTCATTTCTGCTTGCTTGAGAACAACATCAGGATTTTTTCAAGGTGAGATCCCTTTCTTTTGCTAAACATTACATTTAAATCCATCTGCACTGCGAAGGACAGACAGGGAAAGTGGACCAGTGGAGTTTAATATCCAGCCTGTGTCAATGGTCTAATCTCCCACTACTCAAGAGTGTGGCCAGGGGACCCACAGTAACCTGGAAACCTGTTAGGAATGCAGAATCTCGGGCCTCACCCAAGGCCCACTGAAAGATAATTTGCATTTTCACAGGACCACCACCTGATTTGTATGAAAATTAAACTTTGAGAAGTTTTAAAGCGGGCTCCGAGTTCTCGATCTATGGCCTTAAATCCCCTAAGTTTCTTGGCCTAAGGAAAAGGAAACACTTACCCTCTTGTCACACGCAACTGTTCTGAAACCTAATGATGGTAAAAGCACTTTTAAAACTTAAAAATACTCTATGCAAATAACATGCCCCTGCTTCGTGAACCGCAAAAACAAAGGGATCTCTGATAGGGTAAGGGGCCTTCCTCATCGAAAACAAAAAGAAGGCAGCCTCCATATTTAACGTGGCAGGAAGTCACCAGCTTTCTTTTTCTCAATATTTGTACAGCTGTAAACAACGTGGATGTTTATACATTGTTTCTTTGTACAGATGTATATAGAATTTCTCTAGTCTAGAAGTGGAACTTCTGGGTATGCGGTATGTACATCTTCAAATGTATTAAGTATGGTGAAATCATTATCCAAAATAGGTTCTAAAAAATTAAATTTACACCAGCAATGTGTAAGAGTTCCTATATCCTCAACTTTTGCCCTTCTAATAAGAAAATAGTCTCAGTGTTGTTGTAATATGCATTTGTCTGATTCCTAGCAAGGTTGAGCAACTTTTCAAATGCTGGCTCTGACGCCTGGGTTTGTATCTATTTTTTATCGCTTTGTATCTGTGTAACCTTGGGCAATCTATTTAAAGTCTCAGTTTCACAACTATAAAATGAAATTAAGTGAGCTAATGCATGTTGCATGATCAGGCCACTCAAGATGGATATTCTCTTGCTCTCTGCACATCCCCTGCCCAACCAGTGCCTGCTTTGCCTCTGCCCTACCCATATGACTGACCTCCTAGTACTTGCCCCTGGCCCCAGCTAGTGAAAGCTTCTCAGAGTCCTAACCACTGGACCTCCAGAGAATTCCCAGTGATAGCTGATCAAAGGTGTGATGAAGGGTGTGCTCCTCTGCTCCCTGTGCTCCTCTGTTTCCCTAGTAACTAATGAGCCTACCTGATGTCAATTCCCCTATAACTGGTAATTTTGCCCCCATCCCCAACCCAGCAAAGACTGCCACCATGTCCTGCTCACTGTCTGCCACACATGGTGGGATGTCGCTCCAGGACCTTGCTTCAGACGTGTAAGCTCCCCCTTATCCATTAAACCATTGATGTCTCTGTTGCTGACTCCAGGCTCTAGGACTGAAGGGTACAGCCCAACACATGTAGAGCACATAGAAAAGAGACTGGTATAACAAGATGCCCAAGATTCACCTGATATATTTCCTGCCCTAGATATGGAATCGGCCATTTTCTCAGAGTTCTTTGTACCAGGATACGGTATTTAGAGATCACAACCTAAAGTCTATGGATGCTAATTGCCCATGTGTTTTCATTGCTTCTAAGACTTTTAGTGAACAAAGATAGAAAATATGATAAAACAAAGATAACAAAGGTAGAAAACAAAAGAGAAAATACAACATGAATTTATATCAATAATTCCAACTAAAATTTAAGATTACAGGCTTTCACATATTTCTTAAATTTTATATTTGTATCCTTTTTTTCTTAAATTGAAAACCTTGGCTCCTGAGAACATTAATATAATTATTTAGTTACTTTATCCCACTAAATCTACACTAGCTTCAAAATACAGTAATAATTTTATTAACACTATGATTACTTAAAACAATGTTTTAAAAAATTTCTTTGCAAAAAAAATTTTAAAAAGAAAAAACAAAACAAACAAAAAGAATAAAAAATTTCTTTGCAGTTCTTTTTGTCCTTGGGCAATATTTCATGAGGGAGATAGAGTCAATTGGATTTTCAACAAGGACACCAAGGCGATTCAATAGGAAAACAATAGTCTTTTCAACAAATGGTGCTGGGACAATAAAAGCCACAAACAAAGGGATCAGATTGGATCCTTGCCTTATATCATATATAAAAATAAACTCAAAATTGATAAAGACCTAAATGCAAGAGCCAAAACTATAAAACCCTTAGAAGAAAACATGGGCATAAATCTTCATGACCTTAGATTTGGCAATGAATTCTTAGATATGACACCAAAAGCACAAGCAACAAAAGAAGTAGATTAATTGTACTTCATCTAAATTTAAAACTTTTGTGCTTCAAAAGGCGCTATCAAGAAAGTTAAAAACACAATTCATAGACTGGGAGAAAATATTTGCAAATCATATATCTGATCAAGGACTTGTATCTAGGATTACATCAAGATCTCTTACAAATCAATAATAAGAAATAAATATTTTTTTAAATGGGCAAAAAGAGATCTCATATTAAATATTCTTTGATGGATGGTTACCGGAGGCAGGGGGTGGTGGGTGGGGTGCGTGAAACAGGTGAACAGAGTGAAAAGGTACAAACTTCCTGTTATAAAATAAATTAGTCATGGGGATGTAATGCAGAGCATGGCCACTATAATTAATAATACTGTATTACATATTTGAAAGTTGCTAAGAAAGTAAACCTTAAAAGTCTCCATCGCAAAGAAAAAAAAAATCTGTAACTATGTATGGGGATGGATGTTAACTAGAATGATTGTGGTGACTATTTTGCAGCATATATACAAGTACTGAATCATTATGTTGCACACCTGGACTGATATAGTGTTGTATGTCAATTATACCTCAATTTTAAAAATGTTCTTACTAAAATAAAATAAAAATAAGCACAGGATCTGCATAGATATTTCACCAAAGAAGATACACACTCAGCCAATAAGCACAAGAAAATCATTCGCCATCAGGGAAATTCAAACTTAAACCACAGTGAGATACCGCTTCACACCCACTAGGATGGCTGGAATCAAAAAGATAATAATAACAAATGTTGACAAGGATTTAGAGAAATTGGAACCCTCATACACTGGTGGGGATGTAAAGCTGCTTTGGAAAACAATCTGGCAGTCCTCCAAAAAGTT
Source organism: Phocoena phocoena (assembly GCF_963924675.1). Classification (NCBI taxonomy): domain Eukaryota; kingdom Metazoa; phylum Chordata; class Mammalia; order Artiodactyla; family Phocoenidae; genus Phocoena; species Phocoena phocoena. Next base: position 32,031,687 of record NC_089222.1, on the reverse strand, counting down.
AAACAAAGACTTAACAATTTGACCAAGCAATTCTACTCCTAGGTATATATCCAAGAGAAATGGAAACGTACGTCCACTCAAAAACTTGTACACAAATGTTTATAGCAGCATTATCCACAATAGTCAAAGGTAGAAACAACCCAAATCTCCATCAGTTCATGAGTGGATTCACAAAATATGGTATATCCATATAATGGAATATTGTTCGGCTGTAAGAAGGAACGAAGTGTTTATAAATGCCACAACATGGATGAAGCCAGTCACAAAATATCACATATCAAATGATTCCATTTATATGCAATGTCCACAATAGGCAAGTACATAGAAACAGAAAGTATATTAGTGATTGCTTTAGGCTATAAAGTGGGGGGGGGATAATTGAGTGGTAATTGACAAAGGGTATGAGATTTCTTTTTGAGGTGATAAAAATGTTGTGATTGTGGTGATGGTTGTACAGCTCTGAATATCCTAAAAACTGCTTAATTTTTCACTTTAATAAAATGGGTGAATTGTATGGTATGTGAATTATATCTCAATAAAGCTGTTAGGAAAAAAAAAAAGAAATAAAGAAAAGCCTGAAAGTCAAAATCAAATGGAACAAATGAACCTAACTGTGTAACAAATTAGTAGCATAATCACAGAGAGGAATTTCAGGTGATTAATTGATTGATTATTTTTTTGGCCACACCGTGGGCATGAGGGATCTTGGTTTCCGGCCAGGGATTGAACCTGTGTCCCCTGCATTGGGTTAGGGTTAGGGTTAACCACTGGACTGCCAGGGAAGTCCCTCAGATGGTTTATATATATATGTTTATTTCTGAACTTTCAGTTCTATTCCATTGATCTATATGACTAGCTTTACACCAGCCCCAGAACGTAGATTACTCTTGTTATGTAGTAAGTTTTGAAATCAGGAGGTGTGAGTCATTTAACCTTGTTCTTTTTCAAGATTATTTTGGCTATTCTGTGTTCCTTGAGTTTTTGTATGAATTTTAGAATCTGGTTGTTAATTTCTACAAAGAAGTCAGCTGGCATTCTAGTAGGGATAGTGTTGAATCTGTAGCTTGGGAAACATTGCCATTTTAACAATATTAAGTCTTCCAATCCATGAACATGAGATATCCTTTCATTTATTAGGTTTTCTTTCAACAATGTTTTGTAGTTTTCAAAGTATATGTTTTGCACTTATGTTAAATTTATTCCTAAGCACTTTATTCTTTTTGATTCCATTATAAATGAAATTGGTTTTTTTGTCTTTTTTTTTTTTTATTGCACCCCAGGGCTTGCAGGATCTTAATTCCCTGACCAGGGATTGAACCTGCACCCTTGGCAGTGAAAGTGCAGAGTCCTAATCACTGGACTGCCAGGGAATTCCCTAAATTGTTTCCTTAATTTCATTTTTTGTTTGCTCAGTGCTACTATATAGAAAAATGATTTGTTTCTGTATATTGCCTTGTGTACTGCAAACTTACTAAGCTCATTTATTAGTTCTAACAGTATTTTTTGCAGGGGGGGGATTCCTTAGGATTTTCCACGTACAAGATTGTTTTCTGCAAATAAAAATAATCTTAGTTCTTTCTTTTCCAATCTGAATGTCTTTTCTTTTTTTGTCTAATTACTCTGGTTAGAACCTCCAGTACAGTATTGACTAGAAGTGGCAACAGTGGACACAATTATCTTGTTCCTGATCTTAGGAGAAAGGCATTCAGCCTTTTACCATTAAGTATGATGTTAGCTGTGGGCTTTTGTAATGGATTTGCTGAGTATTTCTGCATCTAAATTCATAAGAGATCTGGGTGGAGTTTTCATTTCTTGAGATGTATTTGTCTGGTTTTGGTATAACCAGGATAGGATAATACTAGCTTCGTAGAATGAAATCGGAAGAGTTCCGTCCTCTCCTATTTCCTGGAAGAGTTTATGAAGAACTGGTGTTAATTCTTTAAATGTTTGGTAGAATTCACCAGTGAATGGTAATTCTTTTGCAATTTATACATATATGAAATCATTACATTGTACACCTTAAACTTACACAATGTTATATGTCAATTACATCTCAATAAAGCTACAGGGAAGGGACATCCCTGGTGGTGCACTGGTTAAGAATCCGCCTGTCAATGCAGGGGACATGTGTTCGAGCCCTGGTCCGGGATGATCCCACACGTCACAGAGCAACTAAGCCTGTGCGCCACAACTACTGAGCCAGCATCCACAACTACTGAAGCCTGAGCACCTAGAGCTTGTGCTCCACAACAAGAGAAGCCACCACAATGAGAAGCCTGCGCACCACAACAAAGAGTAGCCCCTGCTCACCGCAGTGAGAGAAAGCCCACATGCAAGGACCCAATGCAGCCAAAAATAAATAAATAAATAAATTAATTAATTAATTTTTAAAAATGCTGCAGGGAGAAAAGAGTTCACCAGTGAGGCCATCTGGGTCTGGAGTTTTCTTTATTGATAGTTTTTTTAAATTACAAATTCTATCTATTTACTTGTTAGCTTTTCTGTCTTCTTGACTCAGTTTATGTCTTTTAAGAAATTTGTCCATTTTATCTAAGTTACCTAATTTATTGGCATACAATTGTTCATAATATTCTTTCACAATCCTTTTTATTTCTGTAAGATGAGTAATAATGTCCCTCTTACATTTGAGCCTTCTCTCTTTTTCTTGATCAATCTAGCTAAAGGTTGGTCAACTTGATTGTTCTTTTCAAAGAAGCAACTTTAAAAAATATATATTTATTTATTTATGGCTGTGTTGGGTCTTCATTGCTTCTCTTGCTGCAGAGCATGGGCTCTAGGTGCGTGGGCTTCAGTAGTGGTGGCACGCAGACTCAGTAGTTGTGGCTTGCGGACTCTAGAGCGCAGGCTCAGTAGTTGTGGCGCACGGGCTTATTTGCTCTGCAGCATGTGGGATCTTCCTGGACCAGGGATCAAACCCATGTCCCCTGTATTGGCAGGTGGATTCTTAACCACTTTGCCTCCAGGGAAGTCCCCAACTTTCAAGTTTATTTATTTTTGCTATTGTTTTTCTATTTTCTACTCCTTTAATTTCTGCTGTATAGCCATTGGTATTCTTGGCTTGCTTGTCTGAGCATGGAACCTTTGCTTTATGAATGAGCTAGAGTGAGGGGAATCAGACCTTAGTATTCTCAGTGTGCCAGACCCAAGGTAGAGCCTCTGTCCCATGAGTGGGAGGTGGGTAGAAGATGGGAGCCTTATGTCTTGGCAGCATCCATCTGGAGTGAAGGTTCCATCACCCTGAGTTGGGAGAAGGGAGGGAGTGGGTTCAGAGGCCACAGATTCTCATTGCTCTTACCAAATTTTAGTAAGTTTTCCTGAATAAATGTTTTTGCATTTGCTACATGGCCTAAAGACGATCTCTAGAGAATTGAATATTTTAAAGTGATTTTCAACAGTTTTACTGCGGAGTGAACCATGAAGATCCTCAGACTACCATGCCAGAAATAGACCCCTGGGGGTTGCTTTCTAATTTTTTAGTTTGATTTTATAACTATATGGCACATTTACATGATTCTAAAGTCAAATCTATTAAACAATATATACTCAGAGAAATCCAGTGTCTATTCCTATCCTTTCTACTCTGTTGCCTCTTCCTACTGATAAGACTAAAACATTTAAAAATATTAGATATAATTAATACACGATAACATTCACCCTTTAAAGTGTACAATTCAGTGGTTTTTAGTATATTTACAAAGTTGACAACTATCATCACTATCTAATTTCAGAATATTTTATCTTCCCCAAAAGAAATCCCATACCAGTTAGCAGTCATTCCCCATTTTCCCTTCCCCCTAACTCTGGCAAACACTAATCTACTTTCTTTCTCTCTGGATTTGCCTATTCTGGACTTTTCATATCAATGGAATAATATAATATATGGCCTTCTGTGACTCACTACTTTCACTCGCACAATGTATTCAGGGTTCATTTATTTTATAGTATGAATCAATATGTTTTCTTCTTTTTTTTTTTATTCAAACAGAAAGTCACAAAAATTATAATCATCCTCATCAGTTCATCAATATGTCTTCTTTTTTAACGACTAAATAATATTCCATTGTTTGTATATAACACAATTTGTTTACTCATTCATCAGTTGACGGGTTTTTTCCATTTTTTGGCTATTATGAATAGTGCTGCTATGAACATTCATGTTGAAGTTTCTGTGTGGACATACGTGTTTTCTTTTCTTTTGGGTGTATGTCTAGGAGTGGAATTGCTCGGTTATAGATAACATTTCTGAAAAAGTTTTTGTTTTGTTCTTCCATAGACAGATAGAGGTAGAGATGTAAATATTATACATATATCATCACTTTCTTAGGCAAGCACTTTCTTATGGTAGCACTGCATACATATTTTTTTCTTCTCTTTGCTTTTTTCACTTAAAATATATCCTGCAAAACAAAATAAAAATTTCATATGCTAGGCATCAGTCCATTTCAGTATACAGATATTCCTTGTGCCATGATTATTCAACCAGTAACCTATTCATGGACATTTGGGTTGCTTCACAGTCTCTTGCTGTTTCAAAGTGAACTGGAATAAATTGCCTTATGTATATATCTTTAATTTTTAAAAAAAATTTTTTTGGCCACACTATGCAGCTTGTGGAATCTTAGTTCCCCCACCAGAGATCAAATCCATGCCCCAGCAGAGAAAGCACTGAGTCCTAACCACTGGACCACCAGGGAATTCCCTATCGTTTCATATTTTTGCACATGTATTTTTGAGATAAATTCTTGGAACTGAGATTTCAGGGTTAAAGGATAAATGCAGTCTTCTCAAATTCCTTTCCACTGAGGTTTCTCTACATTATATCCCTAGCCAGTATCCCTATGTGGTTACTTTTTATAATGTACTATATATGATTTTAAAAAAATAATGCGTATTTTTTAGTTTGTGGCGCCAGTTCTGTGTTTGTTACCTTGATCAAATTGTTAATTATGCTGTTTAAATCTAGATTCTTATTAATTTTCAAACTTCTTGATAGAAGTTTGTGGGTTTGTAAGTTTCTTCTAATATTTCTGCATGTTTTTGCTTTAAATATTTTGAGACTATGTTTAGGTGTATTCAAATTATACTTTTTTTTTTACTTTTTTAAACTTTATTTATTTTTTACTTTTTTTGGCTTTTTTTATTGGAGTATAGTTGCTTTACAATATTGTGTTAGTTTCTGCTGTACAGCAAAGTATATAAGTTATACATATACATATTCAAATTATACCCTTTCTGATATCATTTTTCCGCTATGTAGTGTCTATTCTAATCTCCAATAATGCTTTCTGACTTTATTATATTTCATGTGGAATATATATTCATATATATATGTATTCACCTTTCTTTTGGGTGCTGTTTGTGTGGTGTCTTTTTTTAAAAAATTATTTATTTATTTATGTCTCTGTTGGGTCTTTGTTGCTGTGTGCAGGCTTTCTCTAGTTGTGGCGAGCAGGGCCACTCTTCATTGCTTTATGCTGGCTTCTCATTGTGGTGGCTTCTCTTCTTGCAGAGCACAGGCTTTAGGCGCACGGGCTTCAGTAGTTGTGGCACATGGGCTTAGTTGCTCTGAGGCATGTGGGATCTTCCCACACCAGGACTTGAACCCGTGTCCCCTGCAATGGCAGGTGGATTCTTAACCACTGCACCACCAGGGAAGTCCTGGTATCTTTTTCTATCTCTTTATGTTCAATCTTTCTATGTTATTATGTTTCAAGTATCTATTTTAAACACCATATACTTGAAATTTGAATATGTTTTTATGTAGTTAAAAAACTATGCTTAGTACATTTATATATATTATTATTAGCGATGTTTTGGAATTTATTTCTACTATCATATTTATCATTTTCTGTTTACCATGTATTTTAACTTTTATCATTTTTTAATTATTTTATTTTGCTTATATTTAACTCCTATTCCTGCCTTCTACTGGACTGTTGGGTTATGAAATTTCTGAGCTTTTTTATGGAAAATATGGAAAAAATCTATCTCAGCAGCATGATATTTTCTTTAGTATAATTTTTACCATTTTTTTTCCTCAGAAATTGGAGACCATCTTTCCATGTAGTTTTTTCCTTTCCTCCCAGGTTAGGGATAACTTGAGAGGAGCTTATTTTGTAGAAGTTAGTATAAAATTATTTTTATTTCTAAACCATAATTTAAGTACATGTAAAGCACACAAAACTGTAGCTTACAATGTATGAAGCTTTGGGGAAAAATTTTATCTTAATCTTTTGTACTGTAAAAATATTTTCAAAATACCATCAAAAGAGAGACTCTTTTGAATATCCCTATTATCAGGAAATATACACTAAAATATTTAGGGGTGAAGACTCCTTATGTATGTAACTTTTCTGCGAATGGTTCAGGAAAATAATTATAGATAGAAAGAGTTATTAGAAAGAAAGAGAGAGAGAATGATAAAAAGTGAATGATATAAAATGTTCATATTAGGTAAATCAGGGTAAAGGGTATATGACTGTTTTGGTACTATTTTTATATTTGTAACATTCTATAACTGAAATTATTTTAAAGAAAAAATATTTAAAACTATATTTGGAGAACTCCAAATATAAAGAAAAAATTTTAAAACTCTATATTTAGCAAAATATTTAAAAGAAAGTTTCTTTTTGTATGAAAATTTCCATTCATATTAAGTAAAAAAAGTGAATACATTAATATTTTTGATGATGATTCGGTGCCACCCAGTGTTCAATTTCTGCAACTGCTAATCTTACAAATTTAAACTCAACTGTATTTGGAAATGACTTTTTGTTGATTTCTTTATGCTGGCAACATAAGACTATAAAAACAATGTATGTGATCAAAATTAGTAAAAAGAAATCTATTAAATATGAAAAAAGAGTAATGCATTGTGATATCAAATGCAGATTTCTGCCTCCCTTGAACTTTTAAAAATATATATATATATTTATTTATTTGGCAGCACTGGGTCTTAGTTGAGTTATGTGGGATCTAGTTCCCAGACCAGGGATTGAACCCAGGCCCCCTGCATTGGGAGCTCAGCATCTTAGACACTGGACCACCAGGGAAGTCCCTGCCTCCCTTGAATTTTAGCAAAACTGTGAGAGGACATCAAAGTAGCTGGAGCATACAAGAAGCCTGTGATCAGTCACAGACTAGTCAAAACTAGGGATTTACACATAATCCATAATAATTACAGGGCATAAAATTTATTATTCAGAACATCCATATACTGGAGTGAATTGGTCACAGCAGAAAACTAGTAGCTTTTTTTTCTTTTTCTCTAAACAACAGATGTAGTTTTTTTTTAAAAGCAAATTAAAGTCCATTATAACAAAAGAACAAAGTGGATTTAACATTTGACTTAAGATAATTCAGTATCATACTTTTTTAAAAATTTTATTTTATAAGTTTATTTATTTATTTATTTGTGGCTGCATTGGGTCTTTGTTGTTGCGCGCGGGTTTTCTCTAGTTGCGGTGAGCAAGGGCTACTCTTCGTTGCGGTGCGCGGGGTTCTCGTTGCAGTGGCTTCTGTTGTTGCGGAGACCGGGCTCTAGGCACGTGGGCTTCTGTAGCTGTGGCACGCAGGCTCAGTAGTTGTGGCTCATGGGCTTGGTTGCTCTGTGACATGTGGGATCTTCCCAGACCAGGGCTCAAACCCGTGTCCCCTACAATGGCAGGCAGATTCTTAACCACTGTGCCACCAGTGAAGTCCCTTAGTATCATACATTTTTAAAGAAATATAATACTTTAGGGACTTCCCTGGTGGTCCAGTGATTAAGACTCCGTGCTCCCAATGCAAGGGGCCCGGGTTCAGTCTTGGTCAGGGAACTAATCTTGCATGCTGCAGCTAAAGAACCCACACGCCACAACGAAGATCCTGCATGCAGCAGCTAAGATCCAGTGTAGCCAAATAAATATTATTTAAAAAGAGAAATATAATACTTTAAAACAAATATCAAAAATTTATCTGCTTTAACACACCACTCATGCTAATGATGTTTTAGTCTTCTTCACGGGTTGCGGCTAAGATCCAAATTGTGCAAGAATCCTCAGAAAAATCAATTGAACGTTGAGTTCAATTTAGATATCCTCAGTGTCTTCATCATCTCCAACATTTAACTGGATTTTGGTATCATCTCTGGGAACAAATGTAACTGCCTTTGACTGTAGCTTGTCTTGGAAGCTCAACATATGCCTGCAGATGCCTTTATGTGTGAGATGTAATGAAAAATTATGTAGCTTTGCTGTCCAGTAGTCTTGCAAGCCCAACAATATAGTGTCTTAAGTTCTTATTGAAACTTTTTTCCCTCAATTTCTTCTGACCATCAAAACACATTGCTTCTAATTGTGCATTTCCCAACATTTACTTACCTGGGCTACAGGCCCATTCTTGAACACTAGTTCTTTGTTTCAGATTCATTCTCATTCTTACCTCTGTACCTATTTTTACCTTTATTCTTGGGCATGGCTGCCACGGGGATCTGGGTTTGTGTCTCCTTCCCTGGTGCATGGGACACAGCAGTCCTGGGAGACTGGGTGCCGTGTGTGGGAGAGCGTCCAATTGAGGCTTCTTTATCACCCCCCACCCACCATCTTTTTTTCATAGTTATACATTCTATACCTATTCTCTCAATGAACACTTTTAAAACTTAACTAGGTATGTTTGATGAAGTCTAAAATTAACGTTCATTTCTACCTTCTTGAACAAAGACTTTAACATGCTTTGATTTCAATCATCTCTTCTTCCATAATGTATGTTAATGTTGTCTTGTATTTTTCTTTGCCCAAATTAGCTATTATTGTTGTCTTTTATGAGCCTGTGTTGTTTTTACATTGCTCCATGTTTACCAATTTATTTATTCACCATTTCTTCTTGCATCTCATTCCTTCTGGGTTCCATTTCCTTCTTCCAGAAGTACATCCCTTAGTACTTCTTTCAGCAACTAACAGTGAGTGATAATTGCTCTCAGTCTTTTTGTTTGTTTGTATGAAATGTTTTTATTCTGTCTTCTGTCTTGAGTGGCTTGCATATTGATTTCCAGATTGACAGTTATTTCCCCTCAGCAATCAGATGTTATTCTATTACCTCCTGGTTTCTCTATTATTGCTGTTATAAAGTCAGCTATCAATTTACTGTCCTTTCTTTGTGCATTATATGTATTTTCTCTCAGGGTTCTTAAGTCTTAGAAGATTTTCTCTTTGTTTCTTGGTTTCACTAAGGTGTTTGGGACAGTGAGTCTATCTTAACTTTTCCTGATTTCCAGATCATAGTGATCCTTGAATCTGGGGATTTATGTCTTTCACCAAGACTGAAAATTTTTATGCCATTTATCTCTTCAAATTTCTCTCTCTTTTCTCTTTCCTTCCAGAATTCCTATTCTAAGTATGGCTAACCTTCTCATACTGCCTTCTATGTCTCCTAATCTCTTGGCCATAACCCTTTCTCTTTATCTCTCTTTAGTATTTTGGATCATTTTCTCATATCTACTAGCCTGATAATTATCTTTAGTTTTGTTTAATGGGTTTTGACTCATCCATTGTGTGTGTGTGTGTGTGCTTGTTTTAATTTCAAATAACTCCTTTTTACTTGTGAAGTTTCTATTTAATTCTTTTTCAAATTTTCTCCTCAAATTTGCCTTTAAAAATAGGGTTTTGTGGTTTTCTTTGGTTGGTTTTGATTATTTTTAAAATATTTTAAATAATTTTAATAATTATTTTATTCCTTCAGTTTATCACTTTTTTTTTTTTTTTTAGCCACGCCATGAAGCATGTGGGACCTTTAGTTCCCCAACCAGGGATTGAACCCACACCCTCTGTGGTGGAAGCGTGGAGTCCTAACCACTGGACTGCCAGGGAAGTCCCAGTTTATCATTTTAATTACCTCAAGTTCTGGTACCTGTGTTCACTGAATCACTTATGGTGGAATATTTCCTCATGCTTTAACAATTTTTTACAGTTAACTCACTTTAGTGGGGGTTGTGTTTTCTGTGAAAATAGTTAGTGGCCTGAGTTGTGGAAACATTCTTCCACAGAAGAGTATTGGACTTTTCACAGAGCTGGAAGATATCACTAATCTCACAGTATTTTATATTAATTTATCAGCTGGGGGGTGGTGGGGATGGAGTTCCTGAATCATGAAATTCTTATACCAAAACTGAGTGAGGTATTAGGCCCAGGGTTTAAACCTTATAAACAAACAAACAAAAACAAAAAACAAAACCTGTTTTTAACCAGAGTGTAGAACAGAGACAGACAAGCTTCCTTGACATCTCCCTGACTTGGTGGACGCATTTCATTCTGATCTACCCTGTCACTGAGGTCATAGACCTTCCAAGGGCTCAATTTATTCACTTCCACCTCCCCTAACCCTTGTGGAACAAAAGTTTGTCTCTAGTCCCTTTGTCACTTCTAGGACAGCCACAGGATTATCTCTTGTACTTCCCACCTTGGTTTTCCATTCCTTCTTTACTCTGGCACTTGGGGATTCTCCTTTATAATCTGCGAGTTTAGCCACTCACTTAAGGAGATAATTGTTATACTTTATTTAGCAATTCTTTGAATGGAAGGCTAGATTTTTCTAGTACTCTTATTGGAATTGGGAGGTTTGATCTTGTTAAAGGATGATTTTCAAAAAAGGCTAAAATCATAATTCTCAATTAGATATATGAACATGTATTAAATATTTATTTGATTCATTATTAATGAAGGAACCTGTAAGATGTTAACCAGTTCAAACAGGAAGTCAAGAAACACAAACTTATATGAAATAAAGGAATGTTGAAATGAATTTACAAATGAATAGGGAAATTGGCTTTTCCATGGGGAGGAGAAAAGTCAATTAAACATCCATCAGGCAGTATATTTGCATGTTTATAGACAAGACTTTCCTTGCATTGCTATCATTTATCCATAATTTACAGAGTTGTAAAATACCTAAAAATCAATGAAAGGCTAGAATCAGGTAACCTGAAAAGGTGGGCTCTAAATAGTGCCAGTTTTGGGCTTCCCTGGTGGCACAGTGGTTGGCAGTCCACCTGCCAATGCAGGGGACACGGGTTTGAGCCCTGGTCCGGGAACATCCCACATGCCGCAGAGCAACTAAGCCCGTGCGCCACAACTACTGAGCCTGCGTTCTAGAGCCCACGAGCCACAACTACTGAGCCCACGTGTCGCAACTACTGAGGCCCACACGCCTAGAGCCCGTACTCTGCAACAAGAGAAGACACTGCAGTGAGAGGACTGCAACCACAACGAAGAGTAGCCCCTGCCCCGTGTGTAGCAATGAGGACCCAATGCAGCCTAAATAAATAAATAAATAGTGCCTAATTTGGGGATGTGAGTAGGGGATAAAGAAAGAAAAGGAATTACTTTAGTATCATCTCCCCCATTTCCTCCTTAAATTTTGAGAAACTATAAGGGGCCATAAATGAACATTTGATTCTAGTCCCCCTTGGACCTTAGCCTAATCAGATTCTTTACTGGTGGAGGAGTGGGTGACGGGAGGAGGGGAGCCATTGCTGATTTGTGGAATATGCACAGGGTGTAGATGCTTTAGACTCCAGGGATAGAAAATCCATTCTCCTTCCTCCTAGTACTCCAAACCATTACCTGTGAAGCATATTTTGAAAACCACTGCAGGAGTCTGAAAGGTGAAGTTGCATTCAGGATTTTCCTTTAGATTTCAGGGTTGCACCTTATCACTTTTGTTTCTAGGAAGGAAGACTGAGCAGATTTTGTTCATATATTATCATAGGTCTGAAAGCACTTTGGGGATAGCCCCGCATGCCTAGCCTGGGGAACTCTAAGGGAGTTAGACAAAAAGTCTTCCTTGGTTGGGATAAAAGGTAGGAAAGATGACCTCTTCCTCCAGCCGTGGGTAAGCAGCTGGCTCTGCTTGTCCCTCATTTTATGTCTTTCTCTGTGAGGTAACAACAGTGTCTTACACAGAGGCACTTGACTGAGGCAGTTGCTCTTTCATGTAGAAGAGATTAAGGGGATGGAGTAAAATGTGGAAGCATTCTATTTTGTCCCATGTGGGGAGGAACGAGAAATTTACAAGGAAGAAAAGATTGATAAGTTTGCTCTGAACACTTGTGTTAAGTAGAATTCGGAGGGAAATTACTAGGATGAAGGATTTAGGCATATTTTAATCAGTTTTACGTAGCTCCTATATATTCATTTAATAAAGTTTGTCGTGTAACATGGAAATCTTTAATAATAAGTGAGAAGGGCAGGATATAAAGTAATAGGTGTACTGATATATGCAGGCGAAAATGGGAAAGGAATATGGGTAATATTAATTTGGTGGGGTTTTTTTTTTTAACCATTGTAGGGTCATGTGTGTGTTTAAAATTGTTTAGATTTTTATCATTGTGTCCAAAATACTTGGATAATATTAAAAAGCAAAAGTAGAGGAACTCCCTGGCAGTCCAGGGTTTGATCACTGGTCAGGGGAAGTAAGATCCTGCAAGCCCAGGGGCACGGCAAAAAAAAAAGGAAAAGTAAAGCAAGAGGAAAAAACAATACAATTGCTTATTGTTATTACGACTTAATTGCAAACGTTCTCATTTTACCCTTATGTATAGCCTTGAAGTGGAACAAATAATACATATCAGATTACTTAAGGGATACTGGGAAATACCTATGGCTAGATAACTTATGGAATTTAAAATTTGTGTTTGCTCTCCCTGCATTTTAGGTCCTAAGGGCTTTGAGGCTTCAGGGATTCTTGCAGGATTAAACACAGAAACAACCAGAAGTCAAATGTTCTCCCGGGCCTTAAAAGCCAGAGAAGAGATAAAGCCGGGTGTCGTGGAGTGTGAGATATCTGAGAGGCACAGCGTGTCCCCTGGGGCTGGAGGTGACTTGGGTAGGTGCTGGAAGGGACCTGTGGAGCAGATTGCCTGACCCCTTGCAGGGTTTGGAGACTGAGCGCTCCCGGCAAGCGAGGACCCCGAGGGAGCGAGACCCATTTTCCTGTTCCATGCATGCCTCCCTGGAGCTGCATAGCTTGGGCGCGGAAAAGAGCACGTCACGACCGAAATGGGTCTCCCTCCACTCTAGGACGGGCTGTTCAAATTAAGGTGATAGAAAATAAAATAAGCTCCAGTCTGTGCCCTGAGACTCATACTGCTAAGCAAATAACCCCGGCAAAGAAGGGAAATGTGAGTTAAAATCGGAGTCTACATCCAGTGTTTGGGAGCTAAAGCCAGGTGTTTGAAATGTTAATCATCTGTAAAGTCCGTGCCTACACAAAGTACTTGGGCACAGCGGTAGCTCTCAAACCCAAGCGCACCCCAGAATCATCCAAACACTCCCTGAACATGGCTTCCTGGGCCCCTGTCCCATTGCTTCTGATCTGATTCCAGCAGGTCTGGGCTGGGGCCTGAGAATTTGCAGTTCTTTTTTTTTTTTTTTGCGGTATGCGGGCCTCTCACGTTGCGGAGCACAGGCTCCGGACGCACAGGCCCAGCGGCCATGGCTCATGGGCCCAGCCGCTCCGCGGCATGTGGGATCCTCCTGGACCGGGGCACGAACCCGTCTCCCCTGCATTGGCAGGCAGACTCTCAACCACTGCGCCACCAGGGAAACCCAGAACTTGCGTTTCTAACAAATTCCCAAGTGAGACTGCTGCTGGTTCTCAGACAATACTTTGGTAATTGGCAGTAAAATGTGTTTTCCAGATACTTTATTATCAAGTGTCTTTTTTTTAAAAAATAAATTTATTTATTTTATTTTTGGCTGCGTTGGGTCTTCGTTGCTGCATTCGGGCTTTCTATATTTGTGGCAAGCGGGGGCTGCTCTTCGTAGCGGTGTGCGGGCTTCTCATAGCAGTGGCTTCTCTTGTTCCAGAGCATAGGCTCTAGGTGGGCGGCTTCAGTAGTTGTGGTGCACGGGCTTCAGCAGTTGTGGCATGCGGGCTCTAGAGCGCAAGCTCAGTAGTTGTGGTGCACGGGCTTAGTTGCTCTGTGGCATGTGGGATCTTCCCGGACCAGGGCTCGAACCCGTGTCCCTTGCATTGGCAGGCGGATTCTTAACTAATGAGCCACCAGGGAAGCCCTATCAAGTGTCTTGATGCCCACTCCCCCCCATCTAATGTGGTGTGATGTCAGTTTCACCAACATTACCATCCCCTTGACTTTGGCTTCGTTTATTTTCAGATTTAGGAATGGAGCCTTTGGAATTTGTTAGACTCATTTCAAAGGCCCCTTAGGCAGAAGTTGTCCCAATGCTTTCACTTACTTTATAGAAGACTGTAATTTTTTAGAAGACTTCCATAATAGAAGTAAAAGGATCGTTTGTGTAACCTCTATCAGTTTAGAAAGTTTTCACATATATTATCTGATCAGGGTATTTCTCTTAATGTAAATATTCAAAAATATGTCTTTGGATCTTTTAGCAGCAGTCCCGTGAGGTAAACAGGAATATTTTTTTCTGTTTTCTATTGTTAGTCACAGAACTGGGATTAACTCCACACTGCCTCCTAGCAGGTATGTGTAGGTGTAACACCTATGATGTTACAAAGGGGTGTGATTAGGGAATAATGAAGGGAAAACCCCTAAACAGCAAAGGAATGTTAATCATCTGACTCTGTAATGAGAATTCATACACAAAGGCTTGTCTCCTCCCAAACTCCTTCCCAATAAGCCTTCAATTGGAAAGAGACGGAGCCCTCCACCACAGAGAAAAAGCTTCTGACACCTAAAGGACCTTATTCCAAAACTGAGTGGGACCCACCACTATTTCTGTAAATCGGTGCATTCCCTGAGGCCACAGGGCACCCTATTTCCTGCCCCAGGTCTCTCATATCTTAACTTTTGCCTCCTCACCGGCTGGAGTGGTAGAAACAGAAGCCTACACTCCAGTCCTGGAGTGGACAAAAACATACAATGTTTGGCCTTCTCTACAAGTGGAGGGAAAGAGCATATGTGGGGAAAGGGGGGCCAGCAAGCATGAAAAAGTTGAGATTTGATTGACAGGAAACTGCATGTCTCAGCCTCAGGAGAAAGCAATTCTACAATTTCATGCACTGTCTGAGCTCTGAAATATGAAGAGAAATGACTTGAAAGGAAGGAAAAACAAAACTGGCAATTAGAGAGCAGCTGGGCTCGGGGCATAGAGATATTTCAACTTCCAGGGTCTCTTCTTCCTTCTCTTCTCCTCCCCTCCTTTCCCTTCCCATCCCCCTTCTCCCTATCACCTCTATTTTATCTACTTGAAATCAGTTATAACTGACAACTGAAGGCAGCCTTGAAGGGGGAAAAGTTAAAAATACACAGAGGAGAAAAGCATTATGACCCAGTTTGATTTAGTGATAGGAAATTTCTCAGGCTAACTAGACTGGTGGGATTGTGCTTTCAATTTTATTTATCTAATTCTTCACAGTTTTTAAAAATTGTGGTTTAGGGGCTTCCCTCATGGCGCAGTGGTTAAGAATCTGCCTGCCAATGCAGGCGACACGGGTTCGAGCCCTGGTCCAGGAATAACCCACATGCTGGGGAGCAACTAAGCCCATGTGCCACAACTACTGAGCCTGTGCTCTAGAGCCTGTGCTCTGCAACAAGAGAAGCCACCACAAGGAGAAGCCTGCGCACCTCAACGAAGAGTAGCCACCGCTCTCCGCAACTAGAGAAAACCCGCATGCAGCAACAAAGACCCAACACAGCCAAAAATAAAAATAAATAGAATAAATAAATTTATATAAAAAATTGTGATTTAACTTACATAAAGTGAACAAATATTTGTTGTATAGCTGAATGAGATTTCACATATATATCCATCCACACACACTCTTGTACCCATCTTTCAGATCAAGATATGGAGCATTTCTTTTTTTTTTTAATTTAATTTATTTTTTATATAGCACGTTCCTATTAGTTATCTATTTTATACATATTGTATATATATGTGTATATCTGTCAATCCCAATCTCCCAGTTCATCCCACCACTCCCTGCCTCGCCACTTTCCCCCCTTGGTGTTCATACGTTTGTTCTCAACACCTGTGTCGCTATTTCTGTCCTGCAAACTGGTTCATTTGTACCATCTTTCTAGGTTCCACGTATATGTGTTAATATACGATATCTGTTTTTCTCTTTCTGACTTACTTCACTCTGTATAAGATATAGAGCATTTCTAATATCTCAAAAGTCTGCCTCATGCCTGCTCCCGGGAAATACCCCAAAGGCAACCACTGCTGACTTCTATTGCCACTGAATGGAATCATACAATATGTACTGTTTATTGTCTGGTTTCTTCTTCTTTCTTTTTTCTTGGCCGTGCCATGCAGCATGCAGGATCTTCCCTGACCAAAGGTCAAATCGTGCCCCTGCACTGGGAGCATGGAGTCTTAACCACTGGACCACCAGGGAAGTCCTGCTTGGTTTCTTTTTTAAAAAAATTTTATTGATGAGTTTGATCAGCCAAGATGGCAGAATAGAAAGACCCTGAGCTCACCTCTCACAAGCACACCAAAATCACAACTATCTGCAGAACAACCATTGATGAAAAAGCCTAGAACCTACCAGAAAAGATCTACAGCCAAAGACATAAAGAAGGATGGGTAGGAGGGGCAGACTCACGGTATAATCGAGTGTCACTCACAAACTGGAGAATAGAGTGCAGAGGTTCTCCCACAGGAGTGAGAGTTCTGAGCCCCACGTAGGGTTCCCCAGCCTGGGGGTCCGCACTGGGAAGACGAGCCCTCAGAGCATTTGGCTTTGAAGGCCAGCAGGGCTTAATTTCAGGAGTCCCAAAGGACTATGGGAAATAGAGACTTCACTCTTACAGTGCACACACAAAATCTCATGTGCACTGGGACCCAGGGCAAAAGCAATAATTTAATAGGAGCCTTGGCCAGACCTACCTGTTGGTTTTGGAAAGACTCCCAGAGAGGCGGGGATGAGGGGGTGGCCGAAATTCATGCTGGGGACATAGACTCTGGTGGAAGCCATATTTGGGAGCATTCTACCGTGTGGACACTGCTACTAGTGGCCACCATCTTGGAATCCTCCCTCTAGCTCATTAGTGCCAAGACCTGGCCCCACCCAACAACCTGTAGGTACCGGTGCTGGGATGCTTCAGGACAAACAACTAACTGGGTGGGGACAAAGCCCCACCCATCAGCAGAATGGCTGCCTAAAGACTTCCTGGACCCTCTAGACACAGCTTTGCCCACCAGAGGGCCAAGAACAAGCTTTACCTACCAGCAGGTGGGCACCAGCCTAGCCCTCCAGGAAGCCTACACTAGCCTCTAGACTAGCTTCTCCCACCAGGGAGCAGACACCAGATGCAAGAAAACTACAATTGTGCAGCCTTCAGACCCAGACTGCCCATTGCAGGCCAGACTGTACCTTGGGACCAGCTGGGTCCCAGCCCTGCCCACTAGCAAGCCAACACAAGTTTCATGACATGCTGGACCCCATACCCTACTGCATCAGGATCTGCCACTGCTCTTTCCCCCCACCTCTGCCCCCTCATCCACAGAAATCTGAAACCAGCTCTGAGGTCCCTGGGTCCTGAATCCAGACTCCAGGACCTGGCTCTGCCTGCCAGGAGTCCAGCACCAACCCCAGAACCTGGCTTCACCCACCAGTGTGGAGGCAAGAGCCCTGGAGTCTTTGGACCCTAACTCTGCCCACTGGTGAGCCAGCACTAGCCTTGGAATCCCCTGGGGTTCTGCAGTCAGCCACCTTGTGGCCAAGACACACTAACCAGCAGCCAGGGCCAGACAACCAACACACAAGCATTCACACAAGGTAGGGCTAGACAACCAACTGGGCTAGGGGCCAATCAATTCTACCAGACCACCAACATAGTCAGCCAGCCACAACAGAAGGGCCTGTGCAGCCCTCTTAGGGGGAACCCCTACAGCACATAGCTTGGGTGATGAGAAGGGAGTGCACTGCTGGGACACATAGGACATCTCCTGTGGAAGGCCACTTTTCCAAGGTTGAGAAATGTAACTAACCTACCACAAACATAAAAATACAAATAGCAACTTAGACAAAATGAGACAGCAGGGGAACATGTTTCAGATGAAGGAACAAGATAAAACCCCAGAAAAGGAACTAAGGGAAGTGGAGATAGACAATCTACCTGAGAAAGAGTTCAGAGTAATAATGGTAAAGATTATGAAAGAACTCAGGAGAAGAATGGATGTGCAGAGCAAAAAGTAGAGGTTTTTAACAGTTAGAAAATATACAGAACAACCAAACAGAGATGGAGAATACAATAACTGAAATGAAAAATACACTAGAAGGAATCAATGGTGACTAAATGATACAGAGGAACAGATCAGTAATCTGGAAGACAGACCGGTGGAAATCACTGCCGCTGAACAAAGAAGAAAAAAGAATGAAAAGAAATGAGGACAATTTAAGGGACCTCTGGGACAACATTGAGTGCACTAATATTTGCATTACAGGGGTCTCAGGAGGAGAAGAGAGAGAGAGAAAGGAGCTGAGAACATATTTGAAAACATAATAGTTGAAAACTTCCCTAACATGGGAAAGGAAACAGTCACCCAAGTCCAGGAAGTGCAGAGAATCCCGTACAGGATGAACCCAAAGAGGAACACACCAAGACACATTGTAATTAAAATGACAAAAATTAAAGATAAAAGAAAGAATATTAAAAGCAGCAAGGGAAAAGCAACAAATAACATCAAGGGAGTTCCCATAATACCATCAGTTAATTTTTCAGTAGAAACTCTGTAGGCCAGAAGGGAGTGGTACAATGTATTTAAAATGATGAACGGGAAAAACCTACAACCAAGAATACTCTACCAGCAAGGCTCTTGTTCAGATTTGTTGGAGAGATCAAAAGCTAAAAGAGGGACTTCCTGGTGGTGCAGTGGCTGGGAATCTGCCTGCCAATGCAGGGGACACGGGTTTGATCCCTGGTCCAGAAAGATCCCACATGCCGCGGGGCAACTATGCCCGTGTGTCACAACTACTGAGCCTGTGCTCTAGAGCCTGCAAGCCAAAACTACTGAAGCCCGTGTGCCTAGAGCCTGTGCTCTGCAACAAGAGAAGCAACCACCGTGAGAGGCCCAGGCACTGCAGTGAAGAGTAGCACCATGGCTAGAGAAAGCCCATGTGCAGCAACAAAGACCCAACGCAGCCAAAAAAATAAAAATTAAATTAAATCTTTAAGAGTTCAGCACCACTAAACCAGCTTTACAACAAACGTTAAAGGAACTTCTCTAGGTGAAAAAGAAAAGGCCACAGCTAGAAACAAGAAAATTACAAATGAAAAACTCACCGGTAAAGGCAAACATACAGTAAAGGTAGGAAATAATCCACACACAAAGCTAGTAGGGAGGTTAAAAGACGAAAGTAATAAAATCATCTATTTATATCCACAATAAGCAGTTAAGGGATACACAAAACTAAATATAAAATATGATATCAGAAACAGTAATCATGAGGGGAGGAGAGTACATATGCAGGGTTTTAAAATGCATTTGAAATTAAGAGATCAGCAACTTAAAACAATCGTTTTTATATATAGGCTACTATACAAAAACCTCATGGTAACGACAAACCAAAAGTCTATAATAGATATACACACAAAAAAGAAAAGAGGACTTCCCTGGTGGCGCAGTGGTTAAGGATCCACCTGCCAATGCAGGGGATACGGGTTCAATCCCTGGTCTTGGAAGATCCCGCATGCCACGGAGCAACTAAGCCCGTGCACCACAACTGCTGAGCCTGTACTCTCTCCCAAGATTGGACCAGGAAGAAATAGAAAATATGAACAGACCAACAACAGCATTGAAATTGAAACTGTGATTTAAAAAACTTCCAACAGGGCTTCCTTGGTGGCGCAGTGGTTGAGAGTCTGCCTGCCGATGCAGGGCACACGGGTTCATGCCCCGGTCCGGGAAGATCCCACATGCCGCGGAGTGGCTGGGCCCGTGAGCCATGGCCGCTGAGCCTGCGCGTCCGGAGCCTGTGCTCCGCAACAGGAGAGGCCACAGCAGTGAGAGGCCCGCGTATCGCAAAAACAAACAAACAAACAAACAAAAAAACAAAAAAAAACTTCCAACAAACAAAAGTCTATGACCAGATGGTTTCAAGGGCAAATCCTATAAAATTTAGAGAAGAGTTAACATCTATCCTTTTGAAACTATTCCAAAAAATTTCAGAGGAAGGAACACTCCCTAGCTTATTCTACAAGGCCACCATCACCCTGATACCAAAACCAAAGATACCACACAAAAAAAGAAAATTACAGGCCAATATCATGATGAACATAGATGGAAAAATCCTCAGTAAAATGTTAGCAAACCCAATGCAACAATACATTAAAAGGATCATACACCATGATCAAGTGGGACTTATCCGAGGGATGCAAGGATTTCTCAGTATCCACAAGTCAATCAATGTGATACACCACATTGAAAAATTGAAGAATAAAGACCACATGATCATCTCAGTAGAGGCAGAAAAATCTTTTGACAAAATTCAACATCCATTTATGATAAAAACTATCCAGAAAGTAGGGGTAGAGGTAACATACCTCAACATAATAAAGGCCACATATGACAAACCCAAAGCTATTATACTCAATGTTGAAAAGCTGAAAGCATTTCCTCTAAGATCAGGAACAAGGTAAAGATGCCCAGTCTTGCCACTTTTATTCAACATAGTTTTGGAAGCTTTAGCCACAGCAATCAGAAGGAAAAAGGAATCCAAATTGCAAAGGAAGAAGTAAAACTGTCACTGTTTGCAGATGACATGATACTATACATAGAAAATCCTAAAGATGCCACCAGAAATCTACTAGAGCTCATCAATAAATTAGGTAAAGTTGTAGGATACAAAATTAATATACAGAAATCTGCTGCATTTCTATACACTAACAACAAACTATCAGAGAGAGAAATAAAGGAAACAATACCATTTATCATTACATCAAAAAGAATAAAATACTTAGGAATAAACCTAGCTAAGGAGGTAAAATACCTGTACTTGGAAAACTATGACACTGATGAAAAAAATTGAAGGAACAGATGGAAAGATATACCATGTTGTTGAATTGGAAGAATTAATATTGTTAAAATGACCATACTACCCAAGGCAATCTACAGATTCAATGTAATTCCTATCAAAACACCAATAGCATTTTTCACAGAACTAGAGCAAATAATCTTAAAATTTGGAAACACAAAACACATGGAAACACAAAAGACCTCAAATAGCCAAAACAATCTTGAGAAAGAAGAACAGAGCTAGAAGAATCACGCTGCCTGGCTTTAGACTCTACTATAAAGTTATAGTCATCAAAACAGTATGGCACAAAAAACAGACAGAGAGATGAATGGTATAGAATAGAGAGCCCAGATATAGACCCATACACTTATGGCCAATTAATCTGTGACAAAGCAGGCAAGAATAACAATGGAGAAAGACAGTCTCTTCAATAAGTGGTGCTGGGAAAACTGGACAGCTACATGTAGAAGAATGTATTCTCTACCACCATATATAAAAATATACTCAGAATGGATTAAAGACCTAAATGTAAGAGCAGAAACCACGAAACTCCTAGAGGAAAACATAGGCAGAACACTATTTGACATAAATCGTAGCAATATTTTTTTGATCTGCTTCCTAAAACAAAGGAGATACAAGCAAAAATAAACAAATGGGACCTAATTAGACTTCAAAGCTTTTGCACTGCAAAGGAAATCATTAAAAAGACAAAAAGACAACTATGGATTGGGAGAAAAATATTTGCAAATGATATGACCGATAAGGGGTTAATATCCAACAGTTCAAACAACTCAACATCAAAGAAAAAAACAACCCGATTAAAAAATGGGCAGAATTTTTGAATAGGCATTTTTACAAAGAGGAAATGCAGGTGGTCAACAGGCACATGAGAAGATGTTAAACATCGATAACTGTCAGGGAAAGGCAAATCAAAACCACAATGAGATATCACCTCACACCAGTTAGAATGGCTCTCATCAAGAAGAACACAAATAACAAATGTTGGCAAGAATATGGAGAAAAGGGAACCCTCCTACACTGTTGGTGGGAATGTAAACTGGTGCAGCCACTGTGGAAAACAGTATGGAGGTTTCTCAAAAAACTAAAAGTAGAACTATGATGTGATCCAGCAATTCCACTCCTGGGTATATACCCCAAAAAAGTAGAAACACTAATTCAAAAAGATATATGAACCCCAATGTTCATAGCAGCATTATTTACAACTGCCAAGACATGGAAACAACCTAAGTGTCCATCAACAGATGAATGGATAAAGAAGCTGTGGTATGTATATCCAATGGAATACTACTCAGCCATAAAAAGGAACAAAATTTTGCCACTTGCAGCAACATGGATGGACTAGGAGGGCATTACGCTAAGTAAAATAAGTCAGACAGAGTAAGACAAATACTGTATGATATCACTTACATGTGGAGTCTAAAAAATACAACAAACTAGTGAATATAACAAAAAAGAAGCAGATTCACAGATACAGAGAATAGCCAAAAGAAACTAGTGGTTGCCAGTAGGGAGAGGGAAGGGGGGAGGAGCAATAAAGGGGGTATGAGATTAAGAGGTACAAACTATTTGGTATAAAATAAGCTACAAGGATCTATTGTACAATACGGGGAATATAGCAATATTTTATAATAACTATAAATGGAATATAACTAAAAATTGTGAATGACTATATTGTACACCTGTAACATATAATAGTACTGTACATCAACTATACTTCAATTAAGGAAAAGAAATTTAAAAATTTTTATTGCAGTAAAATTGGTATGTAACATCACATACATTTCAGGTGTACATTATGATTTGACATCTTGTGTTTAATACACAGTGATCATCACCAAAAGTCTAGTTACCATCCATCAATATACACTTGATCGCTTTCACCCTATGTCTGGCTTATTTCACTCAACTTTATGTCTGTTAAATTCACCTACATTCTTGCATATATCAAGAGTTTATTCTTTTAGATTGTTATGTATTATTCTACTGTGTGAGTACAGTACAATTTCTATTTATCCATTGTACTGTCAGTAGACACGGGTTATTTCCAGTTTTTTGCTATTACGAATAAAGTTGCTATGAACATTCTTTTTAAAAAACAGTTTTACTGAGATATAATTCACATATCTTATACTTTACCCATTTAAAGTGTACAATTGTTTTTAGTATGTTCATACAGTTGTGCATATAGCACCACAATCAATTTAGAACATTTTCATTATCCCAAAAAGAAACCTTGACCTCTCAGCCTTTACCCCCAGTCATTCCATTCTCCTAGCCCTAGGAAACCACTAATCTAATTTCTGTCTCTATAGCTTTGCCTATTTCAAACATTTCATCTAAATGAAGTCACACAATATGTGGTCCTTTGTGACTAGTTTCTTTCATGTTTTCAAGATTCATCTGTGTTGTAGCGTATATCAATTGTTCATTTCTTTTTATTGCCAAAAAATATTCGACTGTATCGATATACTGCATTTTATTTAGCCATTCATCAGTTGATGGACATTGGGTTGTTTTTATCTTTTGGCCATTGTGAATAACACTGCTATGAACATTTGTGTACAAGTTTTGTATAAACAGTGGACATAAGTTTTCATTTCTCTTGGGCATATACCTAGGAGTGGAATTAACTGAATCATACAGTAACTCTACATTTAACTGTTTGAAGAATTTCCAGACTGTTTTCCAAAGAAAATGCACCATTTTACATGTCCACCAGCAGTGTATGAGGGTTCTAATTTCTCCACATCTTCACCAACCCTTGTTATTATTTGCCTTTTTGATTCTAGCGAACCTGGTGGGTGTGAAATGGTATCTCATTCTGGTTTTAACTGACATTTCCCTGATGGCTAAAAACGTTGAGCATTTTTTCATGTACTGGTTCGTCATTTATATATCTTCTTTGGAGAAATGTGTATTCAGATCCTTTGCCTATTTTAGAAACATGAGTTGTCTTTTCATTGTTGAGTTGTAATAGTTCCTTTAATATTCTACGTATAGGTCCCTTATCAGACATACGGTTTGTCAAAAATTTTCCAGAACCACTGTTTATCTTGGTGGTTTTTCATTTTTATGGATGTAGAGCTGCCAGTTGCTTTTCTAGGATTTGGAGCATTGGTGTCATGTTAAGAAAGGCCTTTCTCATCTAGAGGTATACAAATATGCTATATTTTTCCTGGTATTCCTCTCTGTGTGTTTTTAAACATGTTTTCTTTAATGTAACCGAAATTGATTTTCATGCATGGAGTGAAGTGGAGATTTAATTTTATTTTTCTTTAATATGGTGCTAAAATAAAGTACATTTAGACAAGGGAAAGACTACACAAGCCTGTGACTCTTCATCCACTTTGACAGGGGCCATGTTCGTCTCCACTCTGTTATTACTTATAAGGTTATGTGGAAGGGTTTTTTCTTTCCTGATTAAGGTGGTAATACTTGTTCATTGTGGGAAATTTGGAACCATAGTCATATCTAAAACCTAAAGTTAAAAGTTAAAGTTATATTTGCCTTTACTTTAGCCTAGTCTCAGGCCTGGCTCCACTCCTGTGTGTTACACACACACACACACACACACACACACTGTGGTAAATTTTCTTGACCACAACTTCACCTCTTCTTCCTTGTTCTCAGGTGAGTTGGTAACCACAGGGGTTCCTCTTGACCTCAGCTTCAAGTCCTGAGAATGTGAATAATCTTAGTTTAAAGAATCACGGAGTTAAACGAGCCCTGGATGAATGGTTTTCCCTCATCCTTTCACCTTGCACAGGACTGCACCAACAACATTCCAGAAAAACTATTCCAGAGAATTCTACCATCTCCTTCCAGAACCCTCACCGTGTTAATTCTGCAGACAGAAATTTCTTGTATTTAGCCCAAATCCTTCTGATGAAATTCAAGCCCATCTCTCCTTGTCCCCTTCTCAGACCTAACAGGCAGCAGCTGCTTACCACGTCTCACAGGATAATCTTGTTCACACGTCCAGACATTAGATGTACTCATGGGGACAGTGGCAGTGTCTCCCTTGATTTGCAGGACAGCAGTGGTGTCCCTGGATTGACAAGGAGATTTTTCTTCTTAAACTCCTCTCTTTCTGTGGAAAGAAAGCTGTTTAGTTCAGCATTTATGAAAGCAGATGCTGAGGCATACTACCTAGTTTTTATTTTGGGTGATCTTGTAACCCAGCAAAACCCTACGGGGCCTTCCTTCCCAGGGCAGACCCCTTCCCCATATCCTCTGCTTTAGCTCTCTCTGAAGTACCTAGATAATACATCTGATGCACATTTCCTGAGTTGTTTTACAGATGGGAAAACCTCCACCGAATGGAAGATGTTAACTACTTGATGACCATGAGCACATTGCCCCCAGGCCTACTGGAGCCTAAGGATGGAAAATGTTAACCCTTGTGACACCACCCTGTTACCTCACCATCAACCAATCAGAGAATTGTACAGGAGCTGATCACATACCCTGAGGACCCCCCCCACCCCCGTCCTTCACATGGCCTTTGAAAATGCTTTGCTGAAACCCCTTGGGGATCTGGGGGTTTTAAAGCATGAGCCACCAGTTCTCCTTGCATTGGCTCCTTTACAATAAACGCCGCACATTTCCTTCACTACAACCCAGCGTTAGTATATTGGCTTTCTGTGTGAAGGCGAGCGGACCCAAGTTTGGTTTGGTAACAACCTCAGGCAGGTCAACTACTCTTTCTGGGCTTTGTTTTTTTCTCAGCAAAATTAAAACAGTATTATTTCATTAATAGCCACTGGCCAACTTGTTTTAGGTGCCAAATATAAAGAAAAAAATGTAGGGTTCTTATGTGACACTTTAGCCTTTTGGATTGTTTCTATAATTTTTGCATTTCTTTTTTATTTTTAATTGAGGTAAAATACACATAATAACATAATTTACCATTCAACATAAATTTACCATCTTTACCATTTTTAAGTGTACAGTTCAGTAAGTATATTCACATTGTTGTGAAAATTTTTCATCTTGCAAAACTGAAAATCTATCCTATTAAATAATAACTCCTCATTTCCCTCTCCCCCCAGGTCCTGGCAACCACCATTCTACTTTCAGTTTCTATAAATTTGACAAATTTAGATACCTCATACAAGTGGAATTATTATAGCATTTGTCTTTTTGTGACTGGTTTATTTCACTTAACATAATGTCCTCAACGTTCATCCATGTTGTAGCATATGCCAGCATTTCCTTCCTTTTTAAGGGTAAATAATATTCCATTGTGTGTATATATCACATTTTTAAAAATCCATTTATCCATTGACAGACACCTGGGTTGTTTCCACCTTTTGACTTTTTGGATTATTTTTGCTATATTAAATATTTTTGTGACCTGAAGACAACATATATTTTGAAGAAGTAAATAGAAAAGGGATTATGGGCCATTTCAGGTATTTGTGTATTTATTCTAAGCAGCTATACGGTCTTAGAAGAAAGTCTTTCCTAGTACATTGTGTCAGATTCTGTAACCCTCTGATCACTTGCATGAGCCTCCTTGTATGCCCCCTAGTTCTCCTGTGCCTACTATCTATCTCAATATGAATTACTTGGCTAGTTTACTTGAGAACAGAGTAGGGGGTTATGGGGTAGCATCAAATATAGCCACTTATCAGAGATACAATTTTTTTCTAGTTGAGATTTTATGGAACATTACATGTTTGCAAAGTATTGTGAGATCAATTTAATCAGGCAAAATTTTTTTTTTTTTTTTTTTTTTTCGGTACGCGGGCCTCTCACTGTTGTGGCCTCTCCCGTTGCGGAGCACAGGCTCCGGACGCGCAGGCTCAGCGGCCATGGCTCACGGGCCCAGCCTCTCCGCGGCATGTGGGATCTTCCCGGACCAGGGCACGAACCCGTGTCCCCTGCATCAGCAGGCTGACTCTCAACCACTGCGCCACCAGGGAAGCCCCCAGGTAAGCATTTTAATAGTCCTCTGGGATTTATGTTTTAATCAGTGAAATATCCAGATCTAATAGGAGATAAGGAAAGAGGGTTATTCCTGGCTTGGGGGCAGTGAGAGGGGAAGAGAGAAAAGGGGTGGGAGAGGCTTTTCACTTCTGTTAGTGAAACTGACATCCTACAAAGCAAAATTTTCTCTAAGACTACACAAAATGAAAAAGCAGCATTTGGACATGTGACTTTGAGTTTTTAATCTACTCCTCAGCAACGTCTAAAGTTTGGTAAACCATACCTTACTGCTTTAAAGCACTTCTAGTGGTCATGCTTCATCATTGCCAAGAGGAGCAAATAAAGATCAAATGCATCAAAAGAATGGGAGCCAAGGCCAGGCATCCCTGGTCAAATAGCCAAGAAAACTAGCTCCAAATTACCAGGAGGGAATTCAACCCCAGAAGGTAACAAATGCAGCTGGCCTTAACAGTTAGCTACAGACCTTGTCAATATCTTGATTGTCAGTAACCTAGATTTTAAAGGCACCCGTCCCCAAGCAATAACTAAACAGAATTCACAGTAGCTCTCAGTGTCTCACTGCACCCGAGTGAAGCGTGATATTTTGCAACTCAGCCACCTTGTCATCTCTGGCAATTTCGTCTTTTCTCTGGCACATTTTCCCTTCTTGATCCTAACTGATTATTTGCTGTAGCAGGTGCCCTATACTCATGTGTTAGATCTTGCCATCCAAGCTTCTCCTCTAGCTGTGATTTGAGTACCTTGTCCAGGACTTTGCTTTCCTGTTCATTTGGCTTCTCTTCTTTGTGTAGCCTGATCCTTACTACGACGTGTTCTTCAATCACTCACTCATTCCAATTTAAGTACAGTGTTACAAGCCTTCAGAGTGGACGCGCACAAGAGCATAAATAGACTCGGTGCCTCCACTGGTTCTTTCCATAACAGCTAAAGAGTCAGGAACCCAAACTTCAGATCCCGGCTACTAAAGAGCAGGTGTTCTCAAACTGTAGCCCATGTCAAATCACCTGAAGGGCATGTTGAAACAAAGTATTGCAGGCATGACTCCCAGAGTTTCTGATTAAGTAGGCCTGAGTCGGGCTTAGAATTTGCATTTCTAACAAATTCCCAGGTGATGCCATTGCTGCTGGTCTAGGAACTACACTTTGAGAATTAAAGCTCAATGGTAATACTATTAATGTCAGAACCACATCTCATAATTATTGGCCATGTATTATATCCAACAAGACACTATTCTCAGTGCTTTACTCCTTATGTCTTTAAAGCAGCTTTTGTTTTTCCTATTTTCAAATGAGGAAACTGAGTCCCAGAGAAATTAACTATCTTTCTCCAAGTCACACTGAGAGTAAGGGCTGGTGCTGGTATGAACCTTAATAGCTTCAGAGTCCACACATTTAGATTAACCTCTATAATATCAAGTGACATATTTAACGGCTTGAAATGAGTATACTGGCATACATTTTACAATTACTTATGGATGCACATATAAAAGCTCAGAGATGCTTAAGAAAAACAATCCTTGTTGTTAACATTGAGCCAGTTGTTGCATTTCTCCCCAGTTCTATTCATTTTTACTTACTGTCCCCATTGTGGACCAGAATGATGAAGAATGAGTAATATCAACAATTTTTAGCTGAAAAGTATAAAGAAGATTTACCTCTCAAAATGAAGAGTAGGGGCTCCCCTGGTCGCGCAGTGGTTGAGAGTCCGCCTGCTGATGCAGGGGACGCAGGTTCGTGCCCCGGTCCAGGAGGACCCCACATGCCGCGGAGCGGCTGGGCCCGTGAGCCATGGCCGCTGAGCCTGTGCTCCATGACGGGAGAGGTCACAACAGTGAGAGGCCCGCGTACAGCAAAAAAAAAAAAAAAAAAGAAGAGTATTCTTGCATATCATTTCTCTTCTAGCTCCCTTCCTTTTGAATCCCCGCATCAATCTCCAGCCATTGTAGTATTTTTTCACTCACTTTGATCACCTGTGAAGATGTGGCTTATTACTGTTCTTCTCCCAAAGAAGGGCCCTTTGTCTCTCTCTCTCTCTGCTCCACCGATGCTTTAATCTGGGCTTTCCCAAGAGCTGAAACTGAAAAACATTATTGATTTGAGAGTTTGCTGCTAGAATGACTGTAAATTGCGACAAATTCGTTCCTCTTGGGTCTCCACACCCATGACCACGATAATTTAGAGCAAAAGAAAGGTCTTGAACCAATACGACTGTATTTCATCAAGTCCAAGATGCCCCTAATTGTAGGAAGAACCATTACATTATGTATCACTAAGAACGAAAAAGAATGCTGCCAATTAAACTATGACACGGTGTCTCAGCTGAAGTCCTTATGCAATAATTGGTTACACTAATCTCTCATGTCTTTGGCAATTCTTTCATCTCTTCTGAAGGTTTTGGCAAGGTCTCCAGATTCATGCAGGTGCCCTTCTTGGAGTGTGATATGGCAGGCAGTACTTCTCAAACTTGACTGGGCACATGAATCACCTGGGGGTCTTGTTAAAATGTAGAACCTGATTCAGTAGGTCTGCGATGGGGCTAACATTCTACATTTCTAATAAGCTTCCAGATGCTACTGACACTGCTGTTGCACACCACTTCTTGAGTAGCAAGGTGACAGGCAATCTTTTACATATATCTCCTTAACAAAATGTAAATTCCTCTTCATCTACTCTTGGCAGCAACATGGATGGACCTAGAGATTATCATACTAAGCGAAGTAAGTCAGACAAAGACAAATATCGTATCACTTTTATGTGGAATCTAAAAAAATGATACAAATGAACTTATTTACAAAACAGAAATAGACTCACAGACACAGAAATAGTTCTCTCACAGAGAACAAACTTATGGTTACCAAAGGGGAAGGGAGGAGAGATAGTAAAGCGCTTGCTGCTTTGCAAAAAAATTAGTTGCAATAATTCCTTCAACAACATATATTAAAAGAATGAGCACAATAGGAGGGCCAGTAAAGACATTGGAAGTTAAACTATATCAAGTGCTTTTCACTTACTGGTTTGTTCATGGTCTATTTATTGAGGATTTTACTGTAGGTAAGGCCCTGTGCTCTGAGGAAATAGCAGTGAACAAGCAGAGCCACAGTTCTTGTCCTCATGTAGCTTACAATTCATCAGGGAGACCGACACTGAAGAAACAGTCAATGCTTATTTGTGGATTCTGTACTTGCAGGGAGGAACTGAAATGAGTACTTTTTTCCAGTTCCATTAAGGGTTTGTGTTATGCTTTCCAACCACCAGGTGGAGACCACACAAAACTAATTAAAGTGTTCCCTAAGTCCGCTTTATACTGAATTTGCACAATTCCTTAAGCTCAATCAGGGGCACGGAGAATTCTTTTTCTCTTGTGAGTGAACCACTGACCTCCTAGGGCACAAAACCATAGATCAAAGACCACATGCAAATTCAAAACAAACACAATTTTCACAAGAGAACCTACTGCGTTCAGATCAATGACTTTGAAAATTAATATTGGGAAACTTGTATATTTTATTTTATTTTATTCTGGCTGCACCGCTCAGCATGCGGAATCTTAGTTCCCTGACCAGGGACTGAACCTATGTCCCCTGCAGCAGAAGCGTGGAGTCTTAACCACTGGACTGCCAGGGAAGTTCCAAAACCTGTATATGTTAAATAAGTTTAACAAAAGTAAATATATTTTCGTGTTACCTTATGGCCAGTTAGAGGGTGAGTGAGATGAACTAGAAAAAAAACAGCAGCCAAAAAAAGAAAAAAAAAAAAAAGAGGAAGAAAGAAAAAGCAGACACGGACAGGCCTACACAGAGTGAAACACAAGTGGTTGAAAGTTGGGCTGGAGTGTGGGAGAGAAACAAAGAAGGAGCCTAGTCTGATTGTCTGTCCTGGGGCAAGCGCCTGTTTTGCTACTCCTTCTCCCTGTGCCCCGAGGCTAGGAATCCCACAGAGCTCTTTCCAAGGCTGATTAGCCTCCAAGCATCCCCCTTTCTGAACTAGGAACTGGGTCTGCTTTTATTTGCAAAATTCCAAGTTTAATATTAAAACGAAGATTTCTTTTTCCATCCAACTTGAAAATTTTTTCCACTCCATGTAAAGCAATCACTTGTGTTTTTTTGTTTGTTTTTGCGATACGCGGGGCTCTCACTGTTGTGGCCTCTCCCGTTGCGGAGCACAGGCTCCGGACGCGCAGGCTCAGCGGCCATGGCTCACGGGCCCAAGCCGCTCCGCGGCATGTGGGATCTTCCCAAACCGGAGCACGAACCCGTGTCCCCTGCATCGGCAGGCTGACTCTCAACCACTGCGCCACCAGGGAAGCCCCTCACTTGTGTTTTTAAAGTTTCTTTTTTGTAATTTTACAAGTGCTGTCTTTGGGGGCGAGATATTTACTATTCAGAAGCAGTCAGCTAGCCTTATGTCTTTTTTTTAACTTAGGGGTTTCTCATTCTATAGTATTTGGAAGTTATAATCATTCTAGTGGCCATATAATTGTTCTGAACCTTGTTGCCAATCAAACCTCTGTCTATGTGTGTGTGAGAGCCATAGTGGGTCACAGGCCTGCTGCCTAATTGAGCCTTGTGAAGATGTTCTGTGGTAGGAACAGAGACAAAATTGCCCTCTGGGGAACAGCAGACCCTGTTTCCTGCCTCTTTGGGGATCCAAAAATTTCAGTCACTACAGCTCACCACAAAGAGGGGGAAATAGCCCTGTGTCTGTTGCTCACTTCTCCTTATTTACCAGGAACTGGACGCAATGAAATTAGCAGCAGAACTTCTCCCTGAGGGTCTTGTTGTGCAGACTGTCTGGCATAGCTGTCATTGTAACTAGAAAGTCATGGGGATATTGGAACCAGTTTCCTTTTTCAAGAAAAGCCCGTCTCATAGGTACTGTGAATCACCACAGTTTTGAGGCTTCTGTGAAATTACATCATTGGAAAGTTGGTTACCTTTTGACAAAAATGTGACAGTATTCATATTTCTTCTTTTTTTTTGGGGGGGGGTGCCGCACCACGTGGCTTGCAGGATCTTAGTTCCCCAATCAAGGATTGAACCCAGGCTACGTCAGTGAAAGCGCTGAGTCCTAACCACTGGACCACCACGGAACTCCCCATATTTCTTCCTATACCACTTGGGGATTAAAAAAAGTGGAGCACAAAAGAAAGCTAATGTTGTCCTGCTATTTCACAAGTATCTACCTACTTTTTAAGAACTTTAATCCGCCTGCCAATGCAGGGGACACAGGTTCGAGCTCTGGTGTGGGAAGATCCCACATGCCGCGGAGCAACTAAGCCCGTGCACCACAACTACTGAGCCTGTGAGCCACAACTACTGAAGCCCGCATGCCTGGAGCCCATGCTCCGCGACAAGAGAAGCCACCGCAATGAGAAGCCTGTGCACCGCAACACAGGCCCCACTCGCCACAACTAGAGAAAGCCCGTATGCAGCAACGAAGACCCAAAGCAGCCAAAATAAAACAAACAAACAAACAAAAACCCCAAAATTGCCTCACTGGAGCCAGCCAGGTGACCTTGGGCTGCTCATTTCACCTCTCGGGGTGTCTGAGTCTTGAAGGTGGAGCATGCCCTCCTGAAGCCTGGGTTAAGATGATCCATTAGGGAGCTGGAAGAAATGTTAGAAGCTTCATTTACATTTTTCCATGTGAAATGTAAGAAAAAGTGTGAAGCTTTACTAATATTTGATATATGGATCAAGAGAGCACAAGTCAAGAGAGCACAATTTATAAATATACAAAAGTGGGGAGTGCATGCTCAAAAATGTTTCATTCAATGGCATATGAACAAAGAAGTGTGGCGATTACTGACCTTCAGCTTTCCAAGATGGGGCTACATTCAGTGTTTTTTTAAATTGCTGGTTGCAACCTGTCGTTGGATTGTACAATCCATTTAGGGAATTTCAAAAAAGTAAAATAAAATAAAGTATAAGATATCAGAGTGCATTGCTTGTAGTAAGAATTAAGTATTGTTCCGTGAAACTCTTCAGATGAACACATGTGTGAGTCCTGGATTCAGATGTAAAATGTATGTCCTACTGTGTGGCTTGTGCTTAAAAGAAAATTGAAAGCAACTGGACTAGAACCCTAACGTTTCATCCTCGGACCAGCAGCAGTATCATATGAGAACTTATTAGCAAGGCAATTTCTTCAATCCCACCCCAGATTTACTGTAGCAGAAAATCAGGGTGAGCCCGGCAATCGGGGTTTAAAGAGTGTTCTAGGTGATTCTGCTGAACCCTAGAGTTTAGAGCCACTGGCCTAGAACATCTCTAGGACTCATCTGGTTACAAAACTTTAAGACTCTGTTGGAGTTATTCATTTAACTAAGGCAATGTTTTCCAAACTTACC
Source organism: Phocoena phocoena (assembly GCF_963924675.1). NCBI lineage: Eukaryota > Metazoa > Chordata > Mammalia > Artiodactyla > Phocoenidae > Phocoena > Phocoena phocoena. Next base: position 31,998,360 of record NC_089222.1, on the reverse strand, counting down.
TGGTTATAATACTCACTTGGTGATTTCAAAGTACTTCAGAGTAAGCAGGTCTGGGGTGGCGCCTTGGAATCTTACTTTTAACAAACATCTCCGGTGACTCTTGTGATCAGACAAGTTTGGGAGCTACTTTACCAAGAGATATGGAGAAAGAGTCTGGAGGGGCTTCCCTGGTGGTGCAGTGGTTGGGAATCCACCTGCCAAAGGAGGGGACACGGGTTCGAGCCCTGATCCAGGAAGATCCCACATGCCGCAGAGCAACTAAGCCCGTGAGCCACAAATACTGAGCCTGCGAGCCACAACAACTGAGCCCGCATGCCACAACTACTGAAGCCTGCGCGCCTAGAGCCCACGCTCCACAATAGAAGCCACCGCAATGAGAAGCACGTGCACCATAACAGAGAGTAGCCCCTGCTCGCCGCAACTAGAGAAAGCCCGCCCGAAGCAACGAAGACCCAGTGCAGACAAAAATAAATAAATAAATAATAAAATAAATTAAAAAAAAAAAAAGAGTCTGGAGAAGGTAACTATTTTACTGAGCAGAAACAGTGTTATAGAGAAACCAAGTCTAAGGCAAGGGAAATCAGCCCTTCAAACCGGAACCCGAAAGGCTAAAATTATTTAAACATTAATAAACTGAATGACCTTCCTTTCATTTTGCCTCAGCTGAGATTGTGAGTCTCTTCTGAAAACCTAGCTCTGGAGTCCTGCACGGCACTTCCACACTAGCACATAGTAGGTGCTCAAGAAGTGCTAATTGAATGAGCCTTGCATGCCTACAATAATTAGCCCTGGGGTGGGCGTGAAGGGCAGCTCCTGGATTCAGGGAGTTTGGGGCAGATGTTGGAGGAGATGTTCTCAAATTCCTTTACAGCTGGACCAGGCCAATTTCAAACACCTTGGTGGGGTAGATACCCCACTTTCAAAAATTAACTACTGAATTAAAAAAGAAAAGAAAAGAAAATGGTCAGAAGAACCTAGGGGCAAGACAGGAATAAAGATGCAGACTGGATGAATGGAGTTGAGGATATGGGGACAGGGAAGGGTAAACTGGGACAAAGTGAGAGAGTGGCATGGACATATATACACTACCAAACGTAAAATAGATAGCTAGTGGGAAGCAGCGCATAGCACAGGGAGATCAGCTCGGTGCTTTGCGACCACCTAGAGGGGTGGGATAGGGAGGGTGGGAGGGAGGGAGACGCAAGAGGGAAGAGATATGGGGATATATGTATATCTATAGCTGATTCACTTTGTTATAAAGCAGAAACTGACACACCATTGTAAAGCAATTATACTCTAATAAAGATGTTAAAAAAAATTAACTATCAAAGTCGACTTAGTTTTGCTACTGCTAAAACTACATTCCCAGTTGATTGTAATTAAAATCTTTATAAGTTATAAAAATAATGTCTGCATATTATAAATACATTCAATAAAAATGTGTATAAAAATCTGAAAATCCTCTGACACCCTCCTCCCATTCTCAGCCCTAAACGCCCCTGTCATCATTGCTAACAATTTGGAGAATATTTTCTGACTTTTTGATATACATACATGTAACCTTTAAAGAACAAAATTATTACTGATGTTATTCTGTAACTTTTCAGTAGACAATAGATCATGGCTATTTTTCTGTGTCATCATATATCTAGCCAATTCTTTAGTACACAAGCAGGTTTTAAATGTTTAATCTTTATGAAACGTATTTGACCTCAGAACACTTAAAATTAGAATGTATTTTGACTGGGGGCTTCCCTGGTGGTCCAGTGGTAAAGAATCCGCCCCCCCAGTGCAGGGGACCCGGGTTCGATCCCTGGTCAGGGAACTAAGATCTTACGTGCCACAGGGCAACTAAACCCATGTGCCACAACTACTGAGACCGCATGTCTCAACTAGAGAGCCCATGTGCCGCAAACTACAGAGCCCATGCACTCTGGAGCCCCGTGTGCCACAACTACAGAGCCCACACGCCCTGGAGCCCACATGCCACAACTAGAGAGAGAAAACCCGCACGCCACAACTAGAGAGCGCTGCAACAAAAGATCTCGTGTACCTCAGCTAAGACCTGATGCAGCCAAAAAATTAAAAAATTTTAAAAAAGAATGTATTTTGACTGAATATCCACAAGTATTCAAGGCAGACAATGTGTGCTTGGATTAAAGTAGACAGCAAAACAATGTCTCCCGAACAGCTTATACTGCAAGAAATGATATAAATTTAATTTATGGCATTAAAAAATCTTTATAACAGGAAGAAAAATGAGTGAAAAAATTAAATCATCATATTTTACAAAGAACAAATTATGTTGAGATTAAGTAAAATGTTTTCATTTTATATTTTGTTATAAAATGTGACATGAAAGCAAACTCAAAATAAAAATAGCATTTGGGGTTATTTTATCACATAGCTTAATAGCTGCAATACTCTTGTGGAGGTAAACATCTTATATGTAGTAAATTATCAGATCTGTTGCTATATGTTGACTCATAGCACAATATTTTAAAAAATCCCATTTTTAATATAAGAACACTGTAACAAAAGAAAGAAGTATACAAACCATACAAACATTTTATGGTCTTCATGTATTCTTGAATTAGATCCTCTAAAAATACTTAATTATATCCTGTTTGATAGCTCTCTGTTGAGTTTTCTGGAAACTGACGGGTACGATCATTCATTTTTATGTTGACTTGTTCAATAATTCTGCTCTTTTAATTTGCACAAAGCTTTTGAACTACAGGACTGTTTTTCATTGGAAACTTTTTTCTTTTAGGCTTCAGTCTATAAGGAGCAAGTTTGTGTATTATACGTTTAATAAACATCAAATAATAGCCTCAAATGTATGTGTCAGTTATGAGATAAGACACTTGGCATGAAGAGCAGTCATCATCCAAAAGAGGATGTGTGGTGAGGCGGTCAGAGGAGTGAGTTTCCCAGGCACAGACTTACACACTAGATATTTTTCTCCTGCAATTTCCTCGCATTCTGAGGCAACCTTAGAATTTGATGAAGCTTTATGGTTTAAGACCCAATTGTTATATTTAGCCAGGGAGTAAATAAATGCTAAAAAGATGCTATAGATTTAACTTTGGGGTCATTTTTTTCTAATATCAGAATAAAACTCCTGAATCTGAATTCTTCAGCCCAAGACTCAGGCCTAAGGGAGGATATTCCTCTAGTGAGACATCTGCCATTAATTCAATTAATATTGAGGGTGAGGAGGAAAGGAAACACCCTTCCATCACTTTCATCGAGGCTTTATAACTTTCTTTTATAGTCTACAAAGCATTGTGTATAGATTATTTCATTTAACCCTTAGAAACACACTGTGAAACAGTGTATTACTGCCATTTTACAGATTAAGAAACTGAGGCTCAGAGTGGTAAAGCGACTTGTGCAAGGTCCCTAGAAATCAAATTTGTGTTTGGTGTCAAAGCTTATGTTTAATCCACCGTGGCAAGATTCCCAGTGCTTCAGTTATGTACCCACCATTAACATTTTTGCCCCCTGTACCGCTGCTTTACTTCTTGATTAAGATTTATTTTTAAATTGACTCATTTTGGGGGGTTTGCTTTTTATATCTGGATATTACAAAAGGAAATTTTATAATGGTGATCTTCAAAGTGGGGAGTGAAGACGTTATGAAAGGAACCAGGCAAGGATTTGTAAAAAAATCATGGCCGTGCCTTGTGGCTTGCGAGATCTTAGTTCCTCAACAGGGATTGAACCCAGGCCACGGCAGTGAAAACACGACTCCTAACCACTGGACCGTCAGGGAACTCCCCCAAGGATAGTTTTAAGGCAATCGTTTTCAGATCCTCAACGTCAATGGGTCCTCTTTACTCTGCCTGAGAACATGCTCTTCCCTTCTCCCCTCCCCCATCCTGTTCTTACTGGGTGACCTTACCCTGGAGGATAAAAATCTGTGGGGTCCCAACAAACAGATATTTTGAAATATCCTTTTGATTTCGGCAAAATTAAAGAAAGACTTGATGGTGTTTTCAGCTTATTGATCAATAAGAGTAATATGTGAGGAAAGATCACTCCTTGGGTTTTGGGATAGAACTCAAATGAATTCAAAGATTGATGTTACTGTAACAAAACTCCCTTTCCCATTTATTTATGTCAACAGGGTTTTTCAGAGCTGACATCCATAAAAATGAAAAACAAAAATAGAGTTGAAGCTAAATCTGTTTCATTCAACCAGTATGTAATATTCATCAGTTAACTTAAAAAATTAATGATCTGAAAGTGAAGTCAAGAAAACACTGCCATTTACCATTGCAACAAAAAGAATAAAATATCTAGGAATAAACCTAACTAAGGAGACAAAAGACCTGTATGCAGAAAATTATAAGACACTGATGAAAGAAATTAAAGATGATACAAATAGATGGAGAGATATACCATGTTCTTGGATTGGAAGAATCAACATTGTGAAAATGACCCTACTACCCAAAGCAATCTATACAGATTCAATGCAATCCCTATCAAACTACCACTGGCATTTTTCACAGGACTAGAACAAAAAATTTCACAATTTGTATGGAAACACAAAAGACCCTGAATAGCCAAAGCAATCATGAGAACGAAAAGCAGAGCTGGAGGAATCAGGCTCCCTGACTTCAGACTATACTACAAAGCTACAGTAATCAAGACAGTATGGTACTGGCACAAAAACAGAAAGATAGATCAATGGAACAGGATACAAAGCCCAGAGATAAACCCACACACATATGGTCACCTTATCTTTGATAAAGGAGGCAGGAATGTACAGTGGAGAAAGGACAGCCTCTTCAATAAGTGGTGCTGGGAAAACTGGAAAGGTACATGGAAAAGTAGGAGATTAGATCACTCCCTAACACCATACACAAAAATAAGCTCAAAATGGATTAAAGACCTAAACGTAAGGCCAGAAACTATCAAACTTTTAGAGGAAAACATAGGCAGAACACTCTATGACATAAATCACAGCAAGATCCTTTTTGACCCACCTCCCAGAGAAATGGAAATAAAAACAAAAATAAACAAATGGGACCTAACGAAACTTCAAAGCTTTTGCACAGCAAAGGAAATCATAAACAAGACCAAAAGACAACCCTCACAATGGGAGAAAATATTTGCAAATGAAGCAACTGACAAAGGATTAATCTCCAAAATTTACAAGCAGCTCATGCAGCTCAGTATCTAAAAAACAAACAACCCAATGCAAAAATGGGCAGAAGACCTAAATAGACATTTCTCCAAAGAAGATATATAGACTGCCAACAAACACATGAAAGAATGCTCAACATCATTAATCATTAGAGAAATGCAAATCAAAACTACAATGAGATATCATCTCATACCAGTCAGAATTGCCATCATCAAAAAATCTAGAAACAATAAATGCTGGAGAGGGTGTGGAGAAAAGGCAACACTCTTGCACTGCTGGTGGGAATGTGAGTTGGTACAGCCACTATGGAGGACAGTATGGAGGTTCCTTAAAAAACTACAAATAGAACTACCATATGACCCAGCAATCCCACTACTGGGCATATACCCTGAGAAAACCATAATTCAAAAAGAGTCATGTACCAAAGTGTTCATTGCAGTTCTACTTACAATAGCCAGGAGATGGAAACAACCTAAGTGTCCATCATTGGAAGAATGGATAAAGAAGATGTGGCACATATATACAATGGAATATTACTCAGCCATAAAAAGAAATGAAATTGAGCTATTTGTAATGAGGTGGATGGACCTAGAGTCTGTCATACAGAGTGAAGTAAGTCAGAAAGAGAAAGACAAATACCGTATGCTAACACATATATATGGAATTTAAGAAAAATAAAATGTCATGAAGAACCTAAGGGTAAGACAGGAATAAAGACACAGACCTACTAGAGAATGGACTTGAGGATACGGGGAAGGGGATGGGTAAGCTGGGACAAAGTGAGAGAGTGGCATGGATATATATACACTACCAAACGTAAAATAGATAGCTAGTGGGAAGCAGCCGCATAGCACAGGGAGATCAGCTCGGTGCTTTGTGACCACCTAGAGGGGTGGGATAGGGAGGGTGGGAGGGAGGGAGACACAAGAGGGAAGAGAGATGGGAACATATGTATGTGTATAACTGATTCACTTTGTTATAAAGCAGAAACTAGCACACCATTGTAAAGCAATTATACTCCAATAAAGACGTTAAAAGAAAAAAAACTATCGGCCATATTCATATTGTTAAGGTGTGTTTTTTCAATTCAGCTTCTCAAGTTTGAAATTCATCATGAATTTTAACATATTTAGGTTTTTTGATCAATGTGTACTGATATAATTATAACTTAATTGAGGAAAAAAAAGTTTATGAGGAAAATAAAGTTTAACACCTAGAACTTTATGGTCATGGGTAATGAAAATCGCTGTAGTCTGTTCAGGCCGCTGTAACAAAAATACCTTAGATTAGACGGCTTACAAACAACAGAAATTTATTTCCCACAGTTCTGGAGACTGGGAAGTCCAAGATCAATGTGCTGGCAGATTCAGAGTCTGCGGAAGACCCACTTCCTGGTTCACAGAGGGCCATCTTCTTGCGGTGTCCTTACATGGTGGAAGGCGTGAGGGATCTCCCTGAAGTGTCTTTTATAAGAACATGAGGCTCTACTCTCATGACCTAATCACTTCCCAAAGGCTTCACCCCATAATAGCATCACATTGGAAATTAGGATTTCAACATAGAAATTTTGGGGTGATTAAAAACATTCCGTCTATAGCAAAAACGTATCTTGGTTCTTTTTTTTTTTAAACAGTATTATTATTTTTTTAAATTAATTAATTAGTTTATTTTTGGCTGCGTTGGGTCTTCGTTGCTGCGCGTAGGCTTTTCTCTAGTTGTGGTGAGTGGGGGCTACTCTTCGTGTGGTGAGTGGGCTTCTTATGGCGGTGGTTTCTCTTGTTGCACAGCACAGGCTCTAGGTGCACGGGCTTCAGTAGTTGTGGCACGCAGGCTCAGCAGTTCAGGCTTGCAGGCTCTAGAGCGCAGCCTCAGTAGTTGCGGCACACGGGCTTAGTTGCTCCGCGGCATGTGGGATCTTCCCGGACTAGGGCTCGAACCCGTGTCCCCTGCATTGGCAGGTGGATTCTCAACCACTGCATCACCAGGGAAGCCCTGTATGTTGGTTCTTATAAACATTTTTATTGCAGTAGGTAGAATAAGGTTATAAAGGCTTTTAGGCTTAAGAATGTATTATATGTACTGTTTCTTAACCACAGTACATTATGGGGCAGTTAATTCTCTGTTGTTGTTTCGGGGAGTGCTTTCCTGTGTTCTTAAGAATAATTATCAGCATTCCTGACTTCTACCAACTAGATACCAGTAGCACACTCTCCCCCCCGGCCCCAAGTTATGACAACCAAAAATGATCTAGATATTGCCAAAAGTCTCTCGTGGCACAAAATCACCTGCAGTTGAGAACCACTACATTAGGCTATAATTCTGTGGGGGAGTTAATAGAAAATGGAAATTCAAGGAGAAAAGGAATTGTGCAATTTCCGCTTGTTAAAGAAGAGCCTATTCATTTTTAGTTGTAGTCACTAAGGGATTTTGATTCTACTGCTCTGTATCACCATACAAATAGGAACGAAATTTTCTTTGCTGTTATGGGTTGAATTGTGTCCCCCCCCAAAAGATATATTGAAATTCTAGTTCCTGCCACCCCAAAATATGACACTAATTGGAAATAGAGTCATTACAGAGATTATCAAGTTAAAATGGGGGTTATTAGGGTGCATCCTAACCCAGTCTGGCTGGTGTCCTTATAAAAAGGGGGAATTTGGACACAGACACAGACATGCACAAAAGGCAGACAGTGTGGACATGGCCACATGTTGATGAAGACAGAGATTGCACTGATGCTGCTGCAAATCAGGGAATGTCAGGGATTGCTGGTCAGCACAGGAAGCTAGGAAGAGGCAAGGAAGGATTCTATCCAGAGTCCCAGAGGGACACAGCCCTTCCAACACCTTGATTTTGGACTTTTAGCCTCCAAAACTATAAGGTAATACTTTTTTTTTAAGTCATCCAGTTTGTTATGGCACCCCTTGTAAACTAGTATACTTGCCATAAATATAAAACCACAGAAACAAATACAGTAAAAACAAGACGATGCTCTTAAATGTTATTAAATTCCAGCTAAAGGCTTAGGAATCTACTAAAGACAGGCTTGAGCCTTATCATCTTTTTATTAAAAGGAAGAATAGTCAATGTTACACCCATGTTCACAGCAGCATTTTTGGCGATAAACAAAAGGTGGAAGTAACCTGAGTGTCCATTGATCAATGAATGAACAAACAAAATATGGTGCTAACACACAATGGAATATTATTCATACTTTAAAAGGAAGGAAATTCTGACACATGTTACAACACTGATGAACCATGAGGGCATTATGCTAAGTGAAATAAGCCAGACACAAAGAGACAAATACCGTAAATGATTTCAATTATATTATGTACTTAGAGTAGTCAAATTCATAGAGATAGACAGTAGAATGGTGGTTGCCAGGGGCTGGGGGGAAGGCAGAATGTGCACTTACTCTTTCGTGGGTATGGAGGTTTATTCTTTCAATACGAAAAGAATTCTGTGGATGGATGGTGGTGATGGTGGCACGACAATGTGAATGTATTTAATGCAACTGAAACGTACACTCAAAAAACAGTTAAAATGGCCCATTTTATAATGTGTATTTTACCACAGTTAAAAAGAAAAAGAGAATAGCTAATGTTAAAAGAGGTCGCAAAGGCACAATAACACAATCACACAAATTGGACATTAATTGAAATTTGAATAACTTTCTATGTGAGTCAATATAATTTTTTTGCTGGATAAATGTCTGCCCAAGGTCATCTCACAGGGTGGGAAACTCTATCCTACAACATGTTAACTTCCCTAAAAAGATTTCAGACATACAGAGCCAGTGCCGGATCCAGGGCCTGAACTCAGCCCTTTGACTCAGTCCAGCACACTTTCCTTGTAACACAAAGGATGTTTATTTTGAAATAATAACACCTGGTCCTTAGGTGTTGGACCAGGGGATAAACTGTGAGCCTGGTGCCCTCTGTTAGGTTGGTGGTTGGCAGGGAAGCATTCTGAGGTGAAGGAGAGAGAAAGAAGAAACTCTTGGATGGTTGAGTTTCCAGGGGGAGGTCAGGGAGCTTTGAAGCAAAAGTAAAGAGCTGAGGAGAGAGAGACAGTGACCAGAAAAAATAAATATAGTCTCATTACGGTACAATTGAGGGGGAAAAGTGAAGATCCATACTGGAAAATTGCATAATGTAGGCCTCTTGGAAAACTGCAGTTATTTTATAGTTGTCTATTTTATTTCTGTTTTGTTTGATCATTCTGGGGAACTGCAGCATGGGTGATTCAGTGATAACTGGAGACAGAAGCTTAGAGGCGTTTAATCCAGAGTTAGAAGCAAGAAAGGTGAGAACAATTTCGTTAAGTGTGAATGGGAATAGTGGAATATTTTCAGACCAAATATTATTTGAAACACTGTTTTTATGGGTGGATTGGAAGACATTTTAAATGTGGGTTTAAAATTAGTTTGGAAATTGTCTTTAAGCAGGGATTGCATAAGTTATTTTAAAAGCTGGGCCTCATTAAAAATGCATTAAGGAACAATCAGATACTGTGTGTCTGCCAGTGTGATGCAGTCTGAGGCACAGAGCACCTCCTAGGAAGCTTCTAGCCAGTAACGAGGACTTGAGTCTAAGGAGGCCTCTGGAGGTGCACTCCTATTTGCAGGAAATGGGGGAGGGGGGGAGAAAAGAAAAGGTTAAATGATAACATTTGAGCTGAGATTTGCTGTAAAATACTTCAGTAAGGAAAAAAAAGTGAAAGAAATGTGCATTAGTTTCCTGTTGCTGCCATAATAAATTATCACAAACTTGGTGGCTTTAAATAACAGAGATGCTTTCTCTGTAAGTTTGGAGGCCAAAAGTCCAAAATCAAGGTGTTGGGAAAGCTGCACTCCCCCCAAAGGCTCCCGGGGAGGAATCATTCCCTGCCCCTTCCAGCTTCCACTGACTCCAGCTTTTCCTTGGCCTTGTGGCTGCATCACTCCAATCTCGGCCTCCACGGTCATACTGCCTCCCTTTCTTCTATGTCAAAACTCCCTATATCTCTTTCTTATAAGGATACATGCAGTTGCATTTAGACCCCCCCCCACCGGATAATTCAGGATAAGTACCTCCTCTCAATATCCTTAACTTAATTACATCTTTTGCCATATAAGATAACATCCACTCCTTTGCCATGTAAGGCAATATTATCTTTTATGGCAAAAGATGTGATTAGGGCTTCCCTGGTGGCGCAGTGGTTAAGAATCTGCCTGCCAATGCAGGAGACATGAGTTCTAGCCCTGGTCCGGGAAGATCCCACATGCCGTGGAGCAACTAAGCCCGTGCGCCGCGACTACTGAGCCTGCACTCTAGAGCCTGTGAGCCACAACTACTGAGCCTGCATGCCACAACTACTGAACCCACGTGCCACAACTACTGAAGCTCGCGTGCCTAGAGCCTGTGCTCCACAACAAGAGAAGCCACTGCAATGAGAAGCCCGCGCAACATGACGAAGAGTAGTCCCTGCTTGCCACAACTACAGAAAGTCTGCGTGCAGCAACAAAGACCCAATGCAGCCAAAAATAAATAAATTAAATAAATAAATTTAAGATGCGTGCTTTTTCTTCTCTAGCTCAACAGACCAAAGACAAAGTAGTTCTCTGAAAGTAGAATCAGAGGACTTTAGAATTAATTAAAAACAACAAAAAAAGATGTGATTAAGTTAAGGATATTAGAATGCGGGCATATCTTTTGCAGGTCCACCATTCAGCTCACAAAATCTTGATAATCACTAAAATTTATTTATTTATTTATCCAATGTTATTGAGGAAAATTTAATAAATATAATTATACATATTTAAAGTGTAGAACATGATTTGATATACCTGTATGTTGTGGAATCATTACAAGATCAAGAAAATGAACACATCCGATGCTTCGCATAGTTAACTTTTTTCTTTTTTTTTGTGGAGAGAACGCTAAAGATCTACTCTCATCAATTTTCAGGGTTTTTGTTTGTTTGTTTGTTTTTTCTGCTTTACAACAAAATGAATCAGTTATATATATACATATGTTCCCATATCTCTTCCCTCTTGCGTCTCCCTCAATCCCACCCCTCCAGGCGGTCACAAAGCACCGAGCTGATCTCCCTGTGCTATGCGGATGCTTCCCACTAGCTATCTACCTTACATTTGGTAGTGTATATATGTCCATGCCTCTCTCTCGCTTTGTCACAGCTCACCCTTCGCCCTCCCCATACCCTCAAGTCCATTCTCTAGTAGGTCTGTGTATTTATTCCTGTTTTACCACTAGGTTCTTCATGACATTTTTTTTTCTTAAATTCCATATATGTGTTAGCATACGGTATTTGTCTCTCTCCTTCTGACTTACTTCACTCTGTATGACAGACTCTAGGTCTATCCACCTCATTACAAATAGCTCAATTTCATTTCTTTTTAGGGCTGAGTAATATTCCATTGTATATATGTGCCACATCTTCTTTATCCATTCTTCTGTCAATGGACACTTAGGTTGTTTCCATCTCTGGGCTATTTCAAATAGAGTTGAAATGAACATTTTGGTACATGACTCTTTTTGAATTATGGTTTTCTCAGGGTATATGCCCAGTAGTGGGACTGCTGGGTCATATGGTAGTTCTATTTGTGGTTTTTTAAGGAACCTCCATACTGTTCTCCATAGTGGCTGTATAAATTTACATTCCCACCAACAGTGCAGGAGGGTTCCCTTTTCTCCACACCCTCTCCAGCATTTATTGTTTCTAGATTTTTTGATGATGGCCATCCTGACTGGGGTGAGATGATATTTCATTGTAGTTTTGATTTGCATTTCTCTAATTAGTGATGTTGAACATTCTTTCATGTGTTTTTGGCAGTCTGTATATCTTCTTTGGAGAAATGTCTATTTAGGTCTTCTGCCCATTTTTGGATTGGGTTGTTTGTTTTTTTGTTATTGAGCTGCATGAGCTCCTTGTAAATTTTGGAGATTAATCCTTTGTCAGTTGCTTCATTTGCAAATATTTTCTCCCATTCTGAGGGTTGTCTTTTGGTCTTGTTTATGGTTTCCTTTGCTGTGCAAAAGCTTTGAAGTTTCATTAGGTCCCATTTGTTTATTTTTGTTTTTATTTCCATTTCTCTGGGAGGTGGGTCAAAAAGGATCTTGCTGTGATTTATGTCATAGAGTGTTCTGCCTATGTTTTCCTCTAAGAGTTTGAGAGTTTCTGGCCTTACGTTTAGGTCTTTAATCCATTTTGAGTTTATTTTTGTGTATGGTGTTAGGGAGTGATCTAATCTCATACTTTTCCATGAACCTGTCCAGTTTTCCCAGCACCACTTATTGAAGAGGCTGTCCTTTCTCCACTGTACATTCCTGCCTCCTTTATCAAAAATAAGGTGACCATATGTGCGTGGGTTTATCTCTGGGCTTTCTCTCCTGTTCCATTGATCTATATTTCTGTTTTTGTGCCAGTACCATACTGTCTTGATTACTGTAGCTTTGTAGTATAGTCTGAAGTCAGGGAGCCTGATTCCTCCATCTCCGTTTTTCATTCTCAAGATTGCTTTGGCTATTCAGGGTCTTTTGTGTTTCCATACAAATTGTGAAATTTTTTGTTCTAGTCCTGTGAAAAATGCCAGTGGTAGTTTGATAGGGATTGCATTGAATCTGTAGATTGCTTTGGGTAGTAGGGTCATTTTCACAATGTTGATTCTTCCAATCCAAGAACATGGTATATCTCTCCATCTATTTGTATCATCTTTAATTTCTTTCATCAGTGTCTTATAATTTTCTGCATACAGGTTTTTTGTCTCCTTAGGTAGGTTTATTTCTAGACATTTTATTCTTTTTGTTGCAATGGTAAATGGGAGTGTTTTCTTGATTTCACTTTCAGATTTTTCATCAGTAGTGTATAGGAATGCCAGAGATTTCTGTGCATTAATTTTGTATTCTGGTACTTTCCCGAATTCATTGATTAGCTCTAGTAGTTTTCTGGTAGCATCTTTAGGATTCTCTATGTATAGTATCATTTCATCTGCGAATAGTGACAGCTTTCCTTCTTCTTTTCTGATTTGGATTCCTTTTATTTCCTTTTCTTCTCTGATTGCTGTGGCTAAAACTTCCAAAACTATGTTGAATAAGAGTGGTGAGAGTGGGCAACCTTGTCTTGTTCCTGATCTTAGTGGAAATGCTTTCAGTTTTTCACCATTGAGGATGATGTTGGCTGTGGGTTTGTCATATATGGCCTTTATTATGTTGAGGAAAGTTCCCTCTATGCCTTTTTTTAAAAAATCATAAATGGGTGTTGAATTTTGTCAAAAGCTTTCTCTGCATCTATTGAGATGATCATATGGTTTTTCTCCTTCAATCTGTTAATATGGTGTATCACGTTGATTGATTTGCGTATATTGAAGAATCCTTGCATTCCTGGAATAAACCTCACTTGATCATGGTGTATGATCCGTTTAATGTGCTGTTGGATTCTGTTTGCTAGTATTTTGTTGAGGATTTTTGCATCTATGTTCATCAGTGATATTGGCCTGTAGTTTTCTTGCTTTGTGACATCCTTGTCTGGTTTTGGTATCAGGGTGATGGTGGCCTCGTAGGATGACTTTGGGAGTGTTCCTCCCTCTGCTATATTTTGGAAGAGGTTGAGAAGGATAGGTGTTAACTCTTCTCTAAATGTTTGATAGAATTCGCCTGTGAAGCCATCTGGTCCTGGGCTTTTGTTTGTTGGAAGATTTTTAATCAGTTTCAATTTCAGTGCTTGTGATCTGTCTGTTCATATTTTCTATTTCTTCCTGATTCAGTCTTGGCAGGTTGTGCCTTTCTAAGAATTTGTCCATTTCTTCCAGGTTGTCCATTTTATTGGCATAGAGTTGCTTGTAGTAATCTCTCATGATCTTTTGTATTTCTGCAGTGTCAGTTGTTACCTCTTCTCTTTCATTTCCAATTCTACTGATTTGAGTGTTCTCCCTTTTTTTCTTGATGAATCTGGCTAGTGGTTTATCAATTTTGTTTATCTTCTCAAAGAACCAGATTTTAGTCTTATTGATCTTTGCTATCGTTTCCTTCATTTGTTTTTCATTTATTTCTGATCTGATTTCTTTCCTTCTGCTAACTTTGGGGTTTTTTTTTGTTCTTCTTTCTCTAATTGCTTTAGGTGCAAGGTTAGGTTGTTTATTTGAGATGTTTCCTGTTTCTTAAGGTAGGATTGTATTGCTATAAACTTCCCTCTTAGAACTGCTTTTGCTGCATTCCATAGATTTTTGGGTCGTCGTGTCTACATTGTCATTTGTTTCTAGGTATTTTTTGATTTCCTCTTTGATTTCTTCAGTGATCACTTCGTTATTAAGTAGTGTATTGTTAAGCCTCCATGTGTTTGTATTTTTTACAGATCTTCCTGTAACTGATATCTAGTCTCATAGCATTGTGATCGGAAAAGATACTTGATACAATTTCAATTTTCTTAAATTTACCAAGGCTTGATTTGTGACCCAAGATATGATCTATCCTGGAAAATGTTCCAGGAGCACTAGAGAAAAATGTGTATTCTGTTGTTTTTGGATAGAATGTCCTATAAATATCAATTAAGTCCACCTTGTTTAATGTATCATTTACAGCTTGTGTTTCCTTATTTATTTTCATTTTGGATGATCTGTCCATGGGTGAAAGTGGGGTGTTAAAGTCCCCTACTATGATTGTGTTACTGTCGATTTCCCCTTTTATGGCTGTTAATATTTGCCTTATGTATTGAGGTGCTCCTATGTTGGGTGCATAAATATTTACAATTGTTATATCTTTTTATTGGATCAATCCCTTGATCATTATGTAGTGTCCTTCTTTGTCTCTTTTAATAGTCTTTATTTTAAAGTCTATTTTGTCTGATATGAGAATTGTTAATCCGGCTTTCTTTTGGTTTCCATTTTCATGAAATATCTTTTTCTATCCCCTTATTTTCAGTCTGTATGTGTCTCTAGGTCTGAAGTGGGTCTCTTGTAGACAGCAAATATATGGGTCTTGTCTTTGTATACATTCAGCCAATCTGTGTCTTTTGGTGGGAGCATTAAGTCCATTTACATGTAAGGTAGTTATCGATATGTATGTTCCTTTTACCATTTTCTTAATTGTCTTGGGTTTGTTATTGTAGGTCTTTTCCTTCTCTTGTGTTTCTTGCCTAGAGAAGTTCCTTTAGCAGTTGTTGTAGAGCTGGTTTGGTGGTGCTGAACTCTCTCAGCTTTTGCTTGTCTGTAAAAGTTTTAATTTCTCCATAAAATCTGAATGACATCCTTGCTGGGTAGAGTAATCTTGGTTGCAGGTTTTTCTTCTTCATCACTTTAAATATGTCCTGCCAGTCCCTTCTGGCTTGCAGAGTTTCTGCTGAAAGATCAGCTGTTAACCTTATGGGGATTCCCTTGTGTGTTATTTGTTGTTTTTCCCTTGCTGTTTTTAATATGTTTTCTTTGTATTTAATTTTTGACAGTTTGATTAATATGTGTCTTGGCATATTTCTCCTTGGATTTATCCTGTATGGGACTCTCTGTGCTTCCTGGACTTGATTAACTATTTCCTTTCCCATATTAGGGAAGTTTTCAACTATAATCTCTTCAAATATTTTCTCAGTCCCTTTCTTTTTCTCTTCTTCTTCTGGAACCCCTATAATTCGAATGTTGGTGCATTTAATGTTGTCCCAGAGGTCTCTGAGACTGTCCTCAGTTCTTTTCATTCTTTCTTCTTTATTCTGCTCTGCAGTAGTTATTTCCACTATTTTATCTTCCAGGTCACGTATCCGTTCTTCTGCCTCAGTTATTCTGCTATTGATGCCATCTAGAGTACTTTTCATTTCATTTATTGTGTTGTTCATCACTGTTTGTTTCCTCTTTAGTTCTTCTAGGTCCTTGTTAAATGTTTCTTGCATTTTGTCTATTCTATTTCCAAGATTTTGGATCATCTTTACTATCATTATTCTGAATTCTTTTTCAGGTAGACTGCCTGTTTCCTCTTCATTTGTTAGGTCTGGTGGGTTTTTATCTTGCTCTTTCAACTGCTGTGTGTTTTTCTGTCTTCTCATTTTGCTTATCTTACTGTGTTTGGTGTCTCCTTTTTGCAGGCTGCAGGTTCATAGTTCCCGTTGTTTTTGGTGTCTGTCCCCAGTGGCTAAGGTTGGTTCAGTGGCTTGTGTAGGCTTCCTGGTGGAGGGGACTAGTGCCTGTGTTCTGGTGGATGAGGCTGGATCTTGTCTTTCTGGTGGGCAGGTCCACGTCTGGTGGTGTGTTTTGGGGTGTCTGTGGACTTATTATGATTTGGGGCAGCCTCTCTGCTAATGGGTGGGGTTGTGTTCCTGTCTTGCTAGTTGTTTGGCATAGGTTGTCCAGCACTGTAGCTTGCTGGTCGTTGAGTGAAGCTGGGTGCTGGTGTTGAGATGGAGATCTCTGGGAGATTTTCGCCATTTGATATTATGTGGAGCTGGGAGGTCTCTTGTGGTCCAGTGTCCTGAAGTTGGCTCTCCCACCTCAGAGGCACAGCACTAACTCCTGGCTGCAGCACCAAGAGCCTTTCATCCACACAGCTCAGAGGAAAAGGGAGAAAAAGTAGAAAGAAAGAATTAGTAGAAGTAGAAAGAAAGAGAGAAAGAAGGAAAAAAGAAAGAAGGAAAGAAACAAAGAAAAAGAAAGAAAGAAGGGAGGGAGGGAGGAAGGAAGGAAAAAAAGAAAGAAGATAAAGTAAAATAAAATAAAGTAAGATAAAATATAATAAAGTTACTAAAATAAAAAAAATAATTATTAAGAGAAAAATACCCCAAAAAACAAAAAACAATAAAATGGACGGATAGAACCCTGGGACAAATGGTGGAAGCAAAGCTATACAGACAAAATCTCACACAGAAGCATACACATACACACTCACAAAAAGAGGAAAAGGAAAAAAGCATAACTCTTGCTGTCAAAGTCCACCTCCTTAATTTGGGATGATTCGTTGTTTATTCAGGTATTCCACAGAGGCAGGGTACATCAAGTTGATTGTGGAGCTTTAATCCGCTGCTTCTGAGGCTGCTGGGAGAGATTTCCCTTTCTCTTCTTTGTTCTCACAGCTCCCAGGGGCTCAGCTTTGGATTTGGCCCCGCCTCTGCGTGTAGGTCGCTGGAGGGCGTCTGTTCTTCTCTCCGACAGGATGGGGTTAAAGGAGCCGCTGATTCGGGGGCTCTGGCTCACTCAGGCCGGGGGGTAGGGAGGGGCACGGAGTGCGCGGCGGGCCTGTG
This sequence comes from Phocoena phocoena, assembly GCF_963924675.1. Classification (NCBI taxonomy): domain Eukaryota; kingdom Metazoa; phylum Chordata; class Mammalia; order Artiodactyla; family Phocoenidae; genus Phocoena; species Phocoena phocoena. The sequence goes on along the minus strand of NC_089222.1, from coordinate 31,980,989 downwards.
GCGGCAGAGGCCGGCGTGACGTTGCACCGGCCTGAGGCGCGCCGTGCGTTCTCCCGGGGAACTTGTCCCTGGATCCCGGGACCCTGGCAGTGGCAGGCTGCACAGGCTCCCCGGAAGTGGGGTGTGGATAGTGACCTGTGCTCGCACACAGGCTTCTTGGTGGCGGCAGCAGCAGCCTTAGCGTCTCATGCCTGTCTCTGGCATCCACGCTTTTAGCCGCGGCTCGCGCCCGTCTCTGGAGCTCCTTTAAGCAGCGCTCTTAATCCCTCCTCGCGCACCAGGAAACAAAGAGGGAAGAAAAAGTCTCTTGCCTCTTCGGCAGGTCCAGACTTTTCCCTGACTCCCTTCCGGCTAGGCGTGGCGCACTAACCCCTTCAGGCTGTGTTCACGCCGCCAACCCCAGACCTCCCTGCGCTCCAACCGAAGCCCGAGCCTCAGCTCCCAGCCCCGCCCGCCCCGGCGGGTACGCCGACTAGCCGCTCGGGCTGGTGAGTGCCGGTCAGCCCTGACCCTCTGTGGGGGAATCTCTCCGCTTTGCCGGCCGCACCCCTGTGGCTGCGCTCTCCCCCTCCGCCACCCGCAGTCTCCGCCCGCGAAGGGGCTTCCTAGTGTGTGGAAACATTTCCTCCTTCACAGCTCCCTCCCACTGGTGCAGGTCCCGTCCCTATCCTTTTGTCTCTGTTTATTCTTTTTTCTTTTGCCCTACCTAGGTACGTGGGGGGTTTCTTACCTTTTGGGAGGTCTGAGGTCTTCTGTCAGCGTTCAGTAGGTGTTCTGTACAAGTTGTTCCACGTGTAGATATATTTCTGGTGTATCTGTGGGGAGGAAGGTGATTTCCGCGTTTTACTCTTCCGCCATCTTCCCGGAAGTCCTCTAAGATCAATTTTCAGTTTTAAGGTATATAATACTGTATTGTTAACTATAGTCACCATGCTGTACATTAGATTCTCAGAACTTATTCATCTTGACAATTGAGAAATTTGAGTAATGGGCCTATACAGGTTTTAGTTTTGGAGAAACTTGTAAATTTTCAAAATTAAAAAAAATTGGATTTCTACCAATGGCAATGATGGAGTAACAGACCGGATTATGAAACAACTGTTTCCAAACACTGGACAAAAAACAATGCAAAACTGTGATCCCTGACAAGAGGAAAACAAATGAGATGAGCCCTACAGTCACCCTAGATTTCTGCACTGAGGTAATTTCTAGTTCACTGCATAGGGAGGGAAAACTCAGATAGGGTACAGTAGTGTCACTGAATTGAGAAGACTGAGGTGGGAGTTCGGGAAAGCCGAGGAGGTTGGAATTTACAGGGCAGAGTGCTGCAGAGGAAGGAGCTGAATGGAGACATAGCTCCAGAAAATTGTATAGAGTTCCCAGTGAGTATATTGCTCAATACCCGATTGTACATGTATGTGTAGGGCAAAATTATATGGGACTAGGCAAAGAACCACCAGAGGGTTGAAAGATGGACATCTCAGAGCTTATTTGAATTCCAATCAGCCAGAGTGTGAAATCCTCAGTGAACACCCAGGCCTTCTGTAGAGTCCACACAGGAGTCACACCTTAAAAGCAGGGGCTAAACTAGCTCGAGAGGAACAGCTACTCTTGGGCTGCCCTTTCAAAAGGTTAAAAATCAGCCTCAGAAAGATTAAGCTTATCCTCAGCTTGCTTAACTAACTGTCAGAACAAAGTCTGACACTCTTTTAAGGAAGTCAACAAAATTCAGTAATCAAGAATGTAAAATTTACAATGTCTAGCACCTAGTCAAATATTACTAGATGTGAAAAAGAGGGAAAATGTGACCCTTAATTAGGAGAAAAATAAGTAAATAGAAACAAACCCAGGGCTTCCCTGGTGGCACAGTGGTTAAGAATCCGCCTGCCAATGCAGGGGACATGAGTTCGAGCCCTGGTCCGGGAAGATCCCACATGCCGAGGAGCAACTAAGCCTGAGCGCCACAACTACTGAGCCTGCGCTCTAGAGCCCATGAGCCACAACTACTGAGCCCGTGTGCCACAACTACTGAAGCCTGTGCACCTAGAGCCCATGCTCCACAACAAGAGAAGCCACTGAAATGAGAAGCCCGCACACCGCAACGAAGAGTAGCCCCGCTTGCACAACTAGAGAAAGCCCGCGGGCAGCAACGAAGACCCAACACAGCCAAAGCTAAATAAATTAATTAATTAAAAAAAAAAGTGAATTAAAAAAAAAAAGAATCAAACCCAGAAAGGATGAACAATGGAAATAGCAGGCAAGCACTTTAGCTATTACAAATATGCACAAGGATCGCCGAGAATGTTAATATAATGAAGAGGGAAATAGAAAATATAAAGGGCTTTTTTTTTTTTTTAAAAAAAAGGACGTCTACAAAAAAAGTCACAGCTAACAATATACTCAATCATGAAAGACTGAAAGTTTCTCCCCTATGATCAGAAATAAGACAAAGATATCCTCTTCTCTTCAACATTTTACTAGATGTTCTGGTAAGTGCAATAAATGAAATAATTAATCAATGGCATTCAGACTGTAAAAGAAGAAGTAAAACTGTCTGTATTTGCAGATGACATAGGCCTGTACGTAGAAAATCCTAAGAAACCCACCCACCTCCCAAACACATACACACACACTGCTAAAACTAATAAATGAGTTCAACAAGGTTACAAGGTATAAGATCAATAAAGAAAAATTAATTATATTTCTATATAGTAGAGAGCAATCTGAAATTGATCTTGAAAAAAATTCCATTCACAAAAGCCTCAGAAAGAATAATCAGGAATGAATTTTTCAAGAGAAGCATAAGAATTGTACACTGAGAAGTACAAAATATTGGTAAGATGAAGATTTAAATAAATGGAGAGGAATTCCATGTTCATAGATGGTATTTCTCCCTAACTTGATCTACATGTTTAATAAAGCCCATCAAAATCTCATCAGACTTGTTTTCTGGGTAAAAATTGACAAACTGATTCTGAATTTTAAATGGAAATGTAAAGAACTCAGAATAGCCAAAATGATTTCTTTTAAAAAAAGAAGAAATTTGAGAACTTAAATTATCCTATTTTAAAACTTGCAAACAACAAGGTCCTATTGTATAGCACAGAGAACTACATTTAATATCCTATGATAAACCATAATGGAAAAGAATATATATGTAAAAAGAATGTATACATATGCATAATTGAATCATTTTGCTATACAGAGCAATTAACACATTATAAATCAACAATACAAGGATGGCCTTTGGAAAAAAACAGCTTGCTATAAAGCTACAGAAATCGAGAGTACAGTACTTGCAAAAAGATAGACACATAGGTCGATGGAACAGATTTAAGGGTTATATTTACATTGTAAGGGTTTTACATCTATAGTCAACCAATTTTTGACTAAGATGCTTAGATTCTACAGGGAAAGGATAATGTTTTCAATTGGAATCCATATGCAAAAGGGTAAATTCAAGCTCTTACCTCTTACTATATACAAAAATGGATCACTGACCTAAATATAAAAGCTAAATATATAAAAATTCTAGAAGAGAACAAAGGAGAAAATCTTCATGACTATGGGGTAGGCAAAGATTTCTTAGCTTAGACTGAAAGAACATGAACCATAAAAGAAAATTTTGATAAACTGTATTTCATCAAATTAAAATATTCTGCTCAAAATGAAAAGACAAGTCACAGGCTGGGAGAAAATATTTGCAATACCTATATCTAACAAAAGATTGTATACAGAATATACAAAGATATCTTACAACTTAAATGATAAGAAATCAAACAAGCTAGTAAAAATGGGCAAAAGATTTGCAGAGATACTTCACAAAAGATATATTCATGGCCAATAAACACATGAAAAGATGCTCAGCATCATTAGTTATAAGGGAAATGCAAATTAAAATCACAATGAAATACCACTACATACTTCTTTGAAGTCTAAATTAAAGAGTGACAGTACTAAGTCCTCTCAAGGATGTGGAGAACTGGAACGCTCAGTGAGAAAGTAAAACATGTAAACACTTTGGAAAACATTTTGCCGTTTTAAAAATCAAGAGAACTATGTATTCACCATATGAAACATTCCTGGGTATTTATCCAAGAGAAATGGAAACAATATATCCATATGAAGACTTGGACACAAATGTTCATGCAGCTTTATTCATAACAGCTTCAAATAGGAAGTAGCCCAATTACTCATTATCACTGAGTGGATGCACTGTGTTGTATGCACTCAGTGATGCAAAGGAATGAATTACTGATAGAGCAACACATATGAATTTCCAAAAATATTGCAATGAGCAAAAGAAACCAGGTTCAAAAGATTAATTCTGCATAACTCCATTTATATGAAGTTTAACATAAGGGAAATCTAAAATTTCAAAAAACCAAAACAACAACAAAAACAACCTTCCTAAAACCCAAACAACAAGAAACAGCTCAGGGGCAGGGGATGGGTAGGACTCAACTGCAAAGGGACAGGAATAAATTTTTATGGTGAGAGAACCACTCTTCATCTTGACTGTGGTTGTGGTTACATGACGATGTATACTTGTCAAAACTCATCAAACTCTTTATTTAAAAGGGTGTATTTTATTGTACAGGTTACACTTCAGTATAGTTGGTTAAAAGGTGTTAAGGTTAGAACTATTTTAAATGCTTTGAGTAGTCTCCCGGGAGCACCGAGATTCTCGCTATTTTTGCTTTTTTATCCACTCAGTTTTTCACCTGGAGGCAGGTGGTTGTGTAGCTAAGTGGAATAGAGGGGAAGGGGTTCAAATAAAAGAAATATAGCCTTTTGATATCTTATCATTAGAATATCAATATATTTGGAGCCTAAAGGAAATCTGGGCTTTGGTGTTAAGGAACTGAGTTTCTGTTCTAATAACACATCAAATAGCTATAGTTAATAATACTGTAATGCATATTTGTAAGTTACTAAGAGAGTAGTAGATCTTAAAAGTCATCATCACAAGAATAAAAATTTTGTAACTGTATGGTGATGGGTGTTAACTAGACTTATTATGATGGTAACTTTGCAATATATACAAATACTGAATCAGTGAAATATAATGTTATGTATCAATTACAGCTCAATTAAAAATAAATAAATAAAAAGAATCACATAAAAAGGTATTTTATGATGTTTGACTCCCACCGTAAATAAATGAAGGTGATTATTTACCATATCTGTGCTAGGTTTGATAGTTACTACTTATAAAATGCTTCTTTGTTGAAGAAGAGTATATTTAGTATGATCCCATTTATGTTTAAAAAACCCCACAAAAAAAAAAAAAAACCCCACAAAATGTGTGTACGCATATGTATCTTAATTATATGCAGAGAAAACTGTTAGCAAAGATTAACTCTGCAGAGTGGGGTTGAGGATGAGTAGGGAGAAGGTATTTTGGCCTTTGTTTTTTTAAAGGTAAGCTTCTTCATTGGAATTTTTTTTAACGAGTATGTGCTACTTAAGAAAATTCACACTTCAAACAAATAAACAATAGTCAGCACGCCTCTGCGGCACTGAGGTTGAACAAATCATCTTTCAGTAAGCCGATTGCAGAGTGGTTGGTATTCTATGGATGGTGACTTACCTTTCTTCATCTAAGGAGGATATATCGTCATATATTGTTCATTTTACCCATCCCACGTGGCCATCTTTTGAATCACAGATGTTGTGATCACAGAGCTGCCTCAATGAAATCAAATAGATGAATCAATGAATAGGAATAATTTGGGTAAATCTTCAACATAATTCGTTCTAGAAAAGTTTTTTCTTCCTGTGACCTCTAACTCACTTGAGTACAATGGGGAGAAAAACATGGGACATGGTTTTGCTCCAGAGCCTGGAATCTAGTTCTACTGCCAACCACATCTGAGATCTTGGGCAGATTACAAGCTCTCTGGATTCTCTAAACCTGTTTCCCTAACTGTCAAATGAGAAAAATATTTGCTTTCCCCAAACTTACAAGGATAGTTGTGAGGATCTAATGAGATAAAGGGGGGAAAAGATTTTGGAGGAGGTGGTTTAACTTATCTAGGTGACCTCTATTATCATAGGTGCTATTCCCAGGTCCTAAAAATCACCCAATCTTTTCCTAGAACTGTTGGTCAAGAAGTGATGAGGAAAGACAGCATGGCCTAGAAAGAGGAAAAAACGAAAACGAGAGTAAGCATTTACTGCATGTTCACTATGGGCCAGGTCCCAGTTAAGCGATGTACATATTTCATCTTGTTTTATCCTCACAACACACCTATGACTTGGTATCTCAGGCTACATTTACAGATCAGAAAACTCAAGAAGAAAGAATGTGTAACCTAAGTGCGAACCCTCATTCATTCATCCATTTAGTAATAGTATTAGGTACCAGGAGTACAACTGTGAATAAAAAAGCAGAAGACCCTGCTCTCACAGATCTTACCTTTGAGGGCAACCGGGTTTGAAGGTCCCCAGCTATCAAAGGCAAAGGAGGGATTCCCATTCAGTTATATACCAGTCAGCTTCTGGCTCTAAGCAATGGCACCCTCCTGCCCCACGTCGTTTGGACTATTTACTTTATGTCCCATATGTTGGTCCCAGAACCCTGATGTCCTTTCTCCTCCTCCCCTGAGACTCCTCCCCCTGTGCCAACATTCTTGAATATCCAGCGGTAGAAGACTCTGTTAATCAGTTTTTTTCTCCCAAGGTGTGATTATCTGAGCAGACGAAACCTCCAGGAAAACTGCATTCCCAGATGGGTCAGCTGTCATCACAGCCATTACCTAATGCTGAACTGGATGGATTCAGGAAGCTGCAGGCAGGGAAAAAGCCAAGACTCACAGGTTTGGAACTCAAGGCCGCTGGAAGCCAGGGGCTGGCCGTGTTTCTGCAGCTGCTGCTGTTTTCACTTGTTCATTCTCTCTGGAGAGCAGGACAGGGTAGACTTCAAGAGTCCAACTTTTAAAAAGGCTGATATTCCTGGGAAGAGGTTCCTTCTCAATCTTTCCCAATGAGTGTTTACCAAGTTCCTGGGAAGAGGTTCCTTCTCAATCTTTCCCAATGAGTGTTTACCAAGGACAGTCAACAGGAGCCAAGGTGGGGTGGGGAGAGGGGAGAGGAAGGTGGGCTGAAGAAAGGTAGATGGGAGGAGTGGTTACTAGGAGGTTCTTAAGCTCACGTCTCAACACTGAAGCCTTTTCTTGTGTCGGGGGCAAGACCATAAAAATGATAAAGAAGCTGATCTTCGAGAAGAGTCAAGACGCGATTAACAAAGGCGATAAATAGAACACTTGGGTACCAGTGTTGTGGATCTTCATTGCCTTGCTTAGAAGTAGTGCTGGTAAGTGTTACCCATCCCATGCTGTGTTTCTTAGGAAACTTCCTGGCTTGTTGTCAGCTTGTAAGAGGAGTATCTCCAGTCTCCATTTGGCAGAGACTATGCACACAATAATCTATTGCTCATTTGTGTAACTCTTTACTCCCTGGATCCTCAGGGCACCCTGACCTGCTTTTTCTGGTCGCTGTTGCTGCTTCTGACCCAGCCCCGACTCTGCCCAGATATAGGCTTCCTTCCCGCATTCCCTCAAGGTACTCTTGACTCAGAAGTTACTTCCAGACTCAGCTGTAAACAGACAAGTCTTCAGGTTGCCATTTCCCATCCTCAACTTTTTGGGGTTATTATTTCCTGGTTTCTCCCTACCAACACCTGAAATATACCATCCCAAATCAACTCACTTTATTTTCCTTTCCTTCTCAGAATAAAATATCTGAGGAAGTCTTCCTCAATCACTCCTTATTTATTTTTATTCCTTTCTAGACACTCAGCTTATTATTTTGAAAACTGAGAAATAAAAGGAAAGAATTAAGTCCCTGTATTCCTTATACGAACTGTACCTCAGGGTCACTGAATAACTGAAAAGGGCAATTTTCTCTTTAGAGAAGTGTTTTGCTAATGAGTGAGAAGGAATGAGAGAATTAATAGGCTAATGGGTCTAGGTACTGCTTATCAAGGCCGCCAAAATCACAAAATAGAGACAGCCAGACATTATGTGATGGAAGTATACACCACCACTGATGAATTAATCTTGACAAAATATGAACCCAAATCTGATTAAGCTCCTAGATCTTACTAATTTACCGGAAATACAGGGGTAGATGTCTCAAGAATGCAATCAGGAAAACTTGGACTTGGGGAAAGCTACTGGACAAAAAACTCTGATTTTTAAAGAATTTCAAGAGAAAAAGAGGGGAGTGAGGAGTCTGTAGGTTAAAAGAGACTTAAAAGGCATACGAACCAATTGCAATGTATGGACATTATTTTGATTAGAATTCAAACAAATGCACTATGAAAAAATTTAAGACAAGTGGGGAAAACAGACATTAACTCTATTTTTAATGATATTAATGAATTATTGTTAATTTTGTAGTGGGATAATAGTATTATGGTTATTTCTTTTTAAAAAGAAACCTTATGTTTTAGAAATGTTATATTTTAGAAATATGTTAAGTGTTATGATATCTTGAATTTCTTTCAATATAATCCAGAGGATCATGGGGGAAATGGATGCAAGTGTAAATAATACAAGATTAGATAACTGTTTAAGCTGGGTGATAGGTATGTAGGAATTCATTATACTCTACTTTTGTACATAATTGAAAATTTCCACAAAACAATGATAAAAAAATGTAAGATAAACCACCGGAAGAATGGACATAGAATGTATAACTCCCAACCATTAGAGGAGATAAGAAATGAATAAGAAAACAATCAATTAAAAGACAGGAAAAGGGAAAAAAGGAGGGGGGGGGAATCTAAAAAGCATTTCAAGGAGAAAGCACAAAACAAGATGGCAGAAATATATCCAAATGTACCAGTAATGATAATAGATGGGATCAGATAATTAATCTATTAAAAGACGGATTGGGGACTTCCCTGATGGTCCAGTGGTTAGGACTCCACACTTCCACTGCAGGGGGCCCCGGTTTGATCCCTGGTCGGGGAACTAAGATCCTGCAAGCTGTGCAGAGCGGGCCCTGCCTCCCCCGCCAAAAAAAAACAAAAAACAAAAACAAAGACAGATTGGTTTAAAAAAAATTCAGCCATATATATATACAAGAGAAACCCCTATAAAAATGCAAAGGAGGAAAACGAAGAGGTAGAAAACTATCTACTAGACTAAACAAGTGATAAGAAACTGAAATTACGTCAAACAGTTCAATAAGATAAGAATGAAACGTATTGAATGGAATGACTGTAGTAGAAAAGTGACCATTGGTGACCATGACAGAATGGTTGGGGTCACAATGGGGACCCCAACCAGATTGCATGTGACATGTGGTGAGCAGAAGAGAAAGAAGTAGAAAGGCAGAAGGAACAGGAAAAGCAACTGGAGGGGGCACATTCCCAGCCTCTGTGTGTACTGATGTGATGAAGCCAGAAGAGAGAGCCAAGTAGAAGGAATGGGAGAGAGGGAGAAAAACAATCGTGGGGAGGAGAGAAGGCTGACGATGATAAGATCCAGAGTACCACGGGAGACTTTAGCAGCGACAAGAAGAGAACACCTTCTATTTGATTTTATTTCTAATTTATTAATTTGTCATTACACAAACAATACATGAATGCATACTCAAAAACATCAGACATTACAGGTAAAGCTAATGCACTCCACCAAACTACTGTGAACAGTTTGGTTAGTACCCTTCCAGAGCTTCTCTGTACATTTTTATAATACACAATTAGGTACTTAAGATGTACACTATACAGTATTTGTGTATGTGAATGGATGTGGTGTGTTTTTTAACATCCATGGTATCTTGTGGATTTTATGTATTGTCCTTCCATTTTCCCCTAAACTTTAAAAAAATTTAACATTTTATCTTAAAGATCATCTCATGTCAGTGCATGTAGGACTCTCCTTTTTCATTGATGCCTAGTATTTTATAACATGTACCATGCTCCGTCCCCTTGAGGCATATTTTGGTTTTTCCAATTTTATATTATTACAACCAAAGGTACAACAGTCATCATTATACAAGCCACCTTGTGGACAAAAATGTGTAAAGTGTGTTTCATTAAAAATTGGAATTATTGGGTCACAGGGCATGTGAATTTAAAATTGTAATGGATACCACTCAGCTGCCTTTAAAAGTGGCCATGCTAATTTATATGCTCACCAGCAATGTAGGATTCCTGTTTCCCCACACTCTTGATTCATATTTATTTTAAATACTTGCCAATTGGATCTGAGATAGTTTCTTGTGTTTTAATGTGCATTTCCCTTATTTTGCTAAAGTTGGGCATCTCTTCATAACCTATTTGTAAACCTTTTTGCTCACGTGCATTTTCACAAGGATATTTCTAAAAGGAGTATGTGACCAAAAAGCATAAGGCTCACTGCTAGTCTGGCTGGAATTTAATTTTTGTGAGTTAGAGATCTAAAATTGTTTTTCCCAAGTGGTTATGTGGTCTTAATACTAGTTGTTGAATAATCCATTCTTCCCTTTTTGATTTGAAATGTCACTTTCATCATTTACTCAATATATATTTGTGTTCATTTCTGGATTCTCAGCTTTATCAGATTTAATTTTGGCATCAGGTACCTGAGTTATTCTTAACTTGGTTCATTGAACGGTAGCTGATTTTATCAGCAAAGATAATGAATGTATTCCTCATGAGACAGTCGATGATGTAATTCATAACACACAAATTCTATTCAATTAAATCAGTTCTGTTATCTACAGAGTATTAAGAAATGTGTAAACTTCTCTTTAAGATTAGTTCTTTTTTTTTAGGGGACACCTCACAGGCTAAATATAGAGATGGAATCCTTTTTACCAGCTCCCCTCTTTCTAGAAGTATTTGATGTTAAAGCTTTTTGGTGATTTAAAGTTTTTTCCTGGCAATGTCAAATGGTATCACGTGGCACGGCAATATTACTGTTCATTTATAAGAACCTTTCATTCAACAAATGATCTGAGGTCCACAAACTGTGACATATACTTTGAAAAAACCAATGTGACACTCTAGCTTTTACTTTTACATTGGACCATGAGCTCCTGGAGTGCACAAATCATGTCTCATTCATCTTTCTATCCCCAAACATCCAGTACAGGGTGCAAACCCTGAACTGAAATAGAATTGAACTGCATTTCAACAATGTTTCTATAAAATAAAAAATAAAACTCAAGCTTCTCAAAAACAAAGCCTTTACTTCAGGGGCATCACGAAATTATACATATTTATTTTTTTCTGTCCATCTGATTAAATTATATATATATATTTTTTCTTTTTTAAAAGTAGGAACGCTAGATTTAGACACTGACCTGATAATCCATGCCCAAGTGTGAGAAAAATGTTCCCTTGCTGTTCGTGGAATTCCTCAGGTATGATCTATGTATAGGTATGTTGCTTGCCTGTTAAATGACAGTAAGAACTGTGATCTGGAAAACATTCTGGATTGCAGTGGGCAAGCATACTTTACAGTTGTTATACAGAAATATCTCAGGCATGCAAAAGAAGGAAATAAAGAAGGTAAACTTAACTTTTTTTATAGGAAAGTAGAAGTGTGACATTTGCTGCATTTTAAAATTCAGTTATTTTTATGATGTGAGTTAGCACACCTTTTCCTTCCTTCTTTCAAAGGGGTAGCTTTGGCTTTCATGGGTAATGCCTTAGCCCATAAACTTCCTGCTCTGTTTTACAGCTCAACACAAGACATTAGACTATGGGAAAATTCCCCAAACTACTTAAACTCTCAGTTCCCCTGGTGAGGAGAAGGAAAATTAAAGCTAACTCACCACCCAAGTGTGGTGAACAAATTCTGTGACCAAGTAAATTGTGCCAGTGCAAAATACCAGCTCCTTACCTTACCATTATCAATCCTGAAAGACTGTCTTGCTTTTATTTTTGATGATTCTCTTAAAAAAAAAGGATGTCTCTGACCTTTAACTTACTTTGTATAGTGCCTTACTTAGCATTTTTATTTGTGAACACAGCACGTCAGCCTAGTTGTAGACCACTAAGGAAATCGTTAAACTACACTTTACAGTAATCTCTCTACTGACGAAAGGAATACTTGCATTTAAAGAACAGATTTTACCATTAAAAATTCCGTGAACTATATATGAAACAGGAATGCATACTGGAACTTCAAAAAGGGAAAAATAGGATGCAAATACACATCACTAAATAATACACTATTAGTATTGCTAGAAAATAAAAACATGGATTACCAGGCAGGAGGAGGTGGGAGAAAAGGTCCAGTTTTGCTTACGCAGGGGGCCTATAGGGCAGAAAGAAACCTGAATTGTGTCAAAGAATGAAAGGTTAAAGCCTAGCAAAACCTGTTCTGACGGGCTGTCAATATCTGCAGTGGGGCTAGAACCCGTATTATCCTTTCTTGGGAGGAAGGGCTAGCTCTGAGGGGCAGACTTTGAATTCATGCTTCTGGGCCATTCTAATCCTAATCCACTATAAAAGGACTAAATTTGGTTTACCTTTAGGGCTGGATTTACACAGAGGCTTAAAGGGACAGCTAAGCCTCCTCTAGTCCCCCCTACCCCTTTGCTAAATTCTTGAAATTCCTTTAACAGGAAACAAAGGCTTTCGTTTCATAGAGATATATGGCTGTTGGAAGGAAAAGTCTTAAACTTTCTAAGACTTGGAGTTCTCTGATCTTTCCTTGGAGCAAGAAATAACAGGTACCTGATGCTGGGAATGGAATGTTCACCGTGGAGAGAAAAATGGTACAGAAGAACTCAAGACAAACTTCCTTCATGAACCAAGATTGCCTATATAATTTTGCCTATCCATCATTTCTGTTCTGGATTGTCTCCCCTAAATTATTTCTCAGTTTCTAGTTTTAGCTCTCCAACTACCTCTCATGTGCCACTGGAATGATTAATTTTTCTGAAATGCAATTCTGATTACAATCCCATTCCTTAAAATCATTCAATAAATCATTCCTGTTTTCCGAATTGATGCCAAACTACTCAGGTGAGTGAGACAGTCATTGCCCGCGTGCCTCCTGTGGAACAGTTCTGTGGCTTCTCAAGGAGCTTTGCTTATGCTCTCCTTTAAGCCTCTGAGCACTGTTTTACTTTTGCGACCTTCAAGACTCACATGTCACCTCCTTGAAGAAACCTTCCCTAACAAAGCCATCCTTGACTGTGTATAACAAGCCTTTATTATTTCATATCTATTCGTTTGTCTATATCCCTAATTAAACTCTGAAACTTGAGGGCTGGGCTTTGTCCTTTTAAAGGATTATTGAAGAGAATTGAGTCATGTCACTAAATGCCTGCCACTGAGCTATAAAGCTTAAAATATGTGACTTCAGACCATCTTAAAAATTGGTTTCCAGAAAATTAGGTGATATTTTATTTCTGGCTCTACAAGGATGAATTCTCATGAACAGGTATTTTGGTTACTTTAATTGGAAGGATACTGCGCCCACCCTCCCCACTTCCCGTTTTTTTAAACGTCCAGAAGTGACTATGGTTTGGAACTTGGAGAAATACCCTGATCTCTGACCTGTGACAATTCTTTGTGAATAATGGAAGTTTTAGTTACCCATCGCTGAGGGCTTGATGGTAAAGCATTCCTGTTTTTATACGTATTTATGCTTAGCTCAGAACATTGGAAATATCCAGCTATTTTTGAACAAAAAATTATGAGAGTAACCGTATATTTAATATCTCACAATCGCTCTATTTCTTGGGGGGAGGGAGGTGTATATCAAGCTATAAAATCACATTGTAGCTACTTGAAATGATTTTTCTTTGGGGAAAATTAGGTTTGTACTGAAGACACATTGCCGTATCAGAAATATTTTCCACCTATGATCTTGTGGTTGGTTGAAGTAAACCAACAGAACACTTATGTGGCACCTTGGTCTATGAGCATTTCACCGAGAAGATTACAGATGGCATTCATACAAGACTGTGCTCCCAAATTGGCATCTCAATAAATTAATATTCCAGCTAACTAGAGACCCTAAATATCTGAGGAAAAACTGAAATTTACTTAATATCCTAAACTAATCATTTGGAGGAATGCTTGATGTTGTTTTCAAATATACAGTATATCTGATGCTGAAAAGCACATAACTTTCCCACCCTTAAGTTTGTCCCTGACTTTGGATTGGGGGCATGCCTCATGAGAGTAGGTTTGGATGTACAGGCTTCCTTTCACAGCTATTTTTGGGGTTGTATGGTGGGGGATGGGTCATACAAGAGAAGAGGGGCGGGGGGGGGGGGGAGTTGGGAAAGCAGAGGACAGGCACTACTATAGTTTTGCATGTTTTGAACGTGGCACCAGTAGTTGAGTATCTTCTCATGTCATTAAGTTGGAAAGTTTTTTAAGGCTCGATACATTTTGCCATCTTACTTTCTAGAAGTTCACAGGAAAGCTTGCCTTTCTACATTAGGTCCTGCTATTTAAAGGACAAATAATTTGTTAAATGTTAACTTGTATTTCTTAGGTTACTAGAGGGTGAACCTTTAGAAACTGCCGTTTATTTCTTCTGTGAACTATTCATGTTCTCTCTTCTACTGTGATTTTTTTTAATGTAGAAGTAGTAATAATTGCTTTTAATTACCATTTAAAGCATATTAATCACTTCCTTTGTGACTATTACTTTAGCATTTATAATGTGTTTTTCTACCCCCAACACCAAAATTTATATTTTCACATAAACCCCAACCTTTTCTAATACGTTTTTTTCCACCTGTATTATATATCACACTTTCACACTTGAGGGGTGCACCCGGTGAGCCTTTTGGTTAACAGTCCAACGTGGAAGTTTCACTTTCTAGCTCACCTGGGATGGCTCTATTAAAAAATCTTACTTCATATCTTTAGGTTGCTTCTTCAAGCCTAAGTACTTAGTTCCTTTAGTTAGTTCTATTAACATTAAAATTGTGTTTTTAGTGAATATATCCTGCAGCCTAACTAGAATATAAAATAATTGGAAATCCCATGTACACTCTGATTTTATGCATTTAGTTTGTGACTTATTTAAGTTTTAATTTTAGATAGATAAAGAACACTTATTTATCTTCTTTTAATGCAAAGACCTAACTATTGATTCTTATTAACTCCTGATTAGCTAGTTGGCTATAGATACAGAGCATGTTAATTTCTACAGGCACCTTTCTGAATTCAAGTAAAAGTTCTGGTAGACAAGGATTTCCTACTTAAATGTCATTGACATAATATGAATATTGAGTACAAATATTGCTCACCATTCTTGCATTCTTTAAATTATTTTACTTGGAAAATTTAAGAACCATCATTAAGTCATTAATAACATAGGTTTTCATTGAAGGAATATTTGGAACTCTGAAAATACAAATCTAATCAAATTAAATTTTGAACACATATAGAGCCAAATATTTCAACAAAACTGCAGTTTAATTTCAGAAAATGTGTTAAAATATATATTTATACATCAATTTCTGACATATACTTAATGTGTTAGTATACACAAAATGATGTTTTCTCTTGAAACTGTATTTATGAAATGTACATTTTAATTTAAATACTCAGTATACACTGCACTTAATCTGCATGTTGCATTTATTAAATACATTAAAATCTGCAATGTAACAAAACGTTTTCTGCATACGAAATTCAAAACACCATTTTAAATGAACAAAAAGATGGCTCACTTCATTATTTTTTTTTTTTTTTTTTTTTACAACTAGTGTATAGTACACTAGCTCAGCTCCACCATACTACCTGTTCGTTCTTTTTTATTTGACATTGTTCACAGACTAGTACATATTACAATAAGAGTGCTGGATAAAAACATGAGGTACGAAAGTGGTTCAAAGATTATAGGTCATGCAGATCATGCTAGACAGCAAAGAAAATTGTGACCGAGAGAACACTAAATAAAAATACATAAAGAATGTGCATTATAAAAAAAAAAAAACAAACAAAAAAAAAACAAAACTCCATTACACAGCTTTGCTTCTTTGGTTACAAAGTAGGTTGAACAATTTCACAGCTTTTTATTCCCACCCGAAAAAAAAGTCATACGAAATGTCAAAAAGCAGAGGAATCGTGGCAATTTCTCTATTAGAAAGTAGAAACAAATGAACAAAGTTTTCTTCATCAAAATAGCCCAATTATTTATTATATCACAATAACTGGTGACTACCTGTACAGTTGCACTATGTTCTTCATACTTACACTATACAAAATTTACATTCAAGCTGGGTCTTTACTACTGAAAATAAATACCGAAGGTAAATTGCCATTAGTGTTAGAAATATGCCAGGATTCTTTTGTTCAATTATTGCCTAAACGTTTCATCTATTAAATGCAATCCTGTCTTTCAATTCCTTTACTGATACTTATAATTATTCAAAAAAATTAAAAAAGTTCTGTGACATTGTTCATGTACATTATGAAAATAGCAGCCCTGTAATAAATAAAACACAAATAAATGAAAACTTATGTAGGCAAATGTTACTGATATTGAAAGAAAAGTGGCTCTTTAGATGAACTGTTATTTATAATGCGATAGGAAGGCTCAGGGTAAATCCATGGATAATAGGAAACATGGGAGAGCCACCAAAGCTCTTAAAAGACCCCACTCGTGCGCACCAGGTAAAATGCTAACTTTGCTCTCTTTAATACACCCCATCTATTATTCTCCTTGTGTACTGATGACATAAACTGGACATCAACAGCACTGCATGACATCTCAAAGAGAGGAAAAGCTCTTGTAGAATGATTGTCTAATACTGAAAAGGCCAAACACACAACTGAAGCATGGCTACTTGCTTTCGTATAAAGTGGAAAGAACACCAGTGGCACACAAGGATAGATTGCTTTCAGTTTTTTTCTTAATGAGGCAAGAAAGCTTTATGCTGAGGACACATTCGGCTGCTGCGGAGGCTGCGTTGGCTGCGGAGGCTGTGCTATCACTGCTTGCTGTTGAGAAGTGCTACCAGCATTGGCCTGTTGGGCTGGGAGTTGGGATAACTGATCATTGTTTGAAAGAGATTTTAACAGTGCATTTTCTCGTTCAAGTAAAGAGTTTCTTTCAACTAATTCTTTTATTTGTTCCTTTAGAACTTCCACTTCTTCTCTTACTGCATACATCAAATGGCTTTTCACCAGATCCTGTGAAGAACAAAATTAGGAATGTCAAAAAGAGTGAAAGGGAAAGGAGTTGCTATTTGGTTCTAGCCTACCTGGTGCCTTATAAACATCAGGCAGTTTTATATTTATATAGTTTTATATATTTATATTTATACTATAAATATAGTTTATTTAAACTACATTTATATAGTTTTCCTGCTCTTGCTTTTAATGTTTCTACTGTTTCTTGATTGACACTAAGGAAGATGGGGTGGAAAAAATCTAGCTCCCAACTAGGGCAGCAAGCCCAGGATTTTATTTTCAAAGTTTGGAGTGATTTCAAAAAATACCAGCTCCTTAAATTGTCAATTAAGATAAGATTAGAATTTAAAAAAAGGTTTAAAATCATATATTTAGACGTCAGACGAAGAGAACAAAGGATATTAAACTGTCTGATAAACTAGTTATAGTACTGCTTTAAGAGATGAAGTGACCTGCAATTTCCAACTTTAAAACCTCAGGATTAAAAAACAAAATAGTTTGAGACCAGTGGCCTTTATTTATAATCGATCTATGGTTTTAATAACTTGAATCAAAAAATTTTAAATAATATGAGTAGAATATCTTTTGAGAAAACCAAAAAATTGATAGTAATAGCAGAAATCAGAATCAACAGAAACAAGTCTATTTATTAAAGCTGAGTAAAAGAGTCACTGTAAATAACCAAAGGATGGAAAAGATTTCCAGCTGAAGTTTTCATTTTATTAGTCTTTTGTTTCTAAATTATTTTTGATGCTGAGATATTTAGGGGATCAAATGCATGTTGATTATGTATATTCCCCAAAATGGCATGAAATGTAACATGTTCAAGTAGGGGAAATATCTATTCCACTGGTATTTATAGACTAAAAATTCTCAACATTCTAGCATTTTCAACCAAATCTCACTATCAAAAAATACACTTTGGTCATCTTGGTTTAAAGAAATTAGGTATTTGTTTTTTAGAATTGATGAAACTCAACAATCTCTGAAATGAGAGGACTATAAATTTATACTTACCATTGCTTGTTCTATTTTGTTGTCAATGGCTACACCACCTCCCCCAGATGCACTGGAAAAAATTAGAATATTTCATTAAATTATTCTAAAAAATGTAAGCTCCCTTCCAACTTTTAAAATAATTGTGTTTTACTTAAAACCAAAAATAGTAATTTAAAATAGATTATTAGTCTATTCTCACAATTTCATACTCAGAGCTCTCATTTTGAAAATGATCTCAATAAACAGATGGCTTGTAAAAATCTTTGTAGTTTCAATACTTCTAATTTGCCAATGACATATATATGCTACTTTAAAAAGTAACTCCCAATTCTATCCAGGAGTTCTCAATTCAGTGAACTTAAGATACATTTTGAACGAACAGTACCCCCTCCACATCTCTTCATTTACCAACTATATATTCTAATTGCCTTTCATGTAGAAATTCCAGTGGTTATTTATTGCATTAAATTCAGATGATGATTTTTCTACTATAGATTTTATATTTTAATGTCTGGTTTTTAAATTTTAAAAACTGGCTTGTAAAAATGATTCAGAGGGCTTCTGGGCAAGCAGTACTTGCAGGTTTGGTTAACAAGGAACTCAACATTCTGGCAGACCTGTATGCTTTGACTGTAGTTTACTAGCTGGCAAAAATCACCTACTAAGGTATGTGGTTTAGACCAATTTTTCCTAGAGATAATTGGAAATAGTCTAGCTGGTAAGTACATCCCAAGTTTAAATATCACCTTATCATTTCTGTGATAATGACACAGGAGGCTGAATAATTGTTCTCTTTGGAAGTTTATATTTTCCCATGTGTGTAGCGAGGATCTATATCCTTTTCTTGGTGTTTTTGTAAACTTTAAAGAATAGTTATTAGATTTTCTTGTAAATATAAATAGGATATGTTAATCTACTGTATCAATACAAAAAGAGGTCTTTAAACCACTTTTATACAAAACTTCTACTACATACTCTTCATTTAGTGTGTAGTGCTAAATTTAGGTGCTAATTTATCTGAAGACTATTTTGCTTTAGATGATGTGGACCCTCAATGTTCTATCAGACCGAGCCTCAGAAATATCCTGTCTGATGTAGTGGTGCCTTTTTTTATTATAATCTAAGTAGATCTGGTTATAATCTTGGTTCTGCTACTCACTACCTATATGACCATCAGTAATCAACTATTTAACTTCCCTGGACCTCAGTTTCCTCATCTGTAAAATGAAGGGGCTGGTGTCAATGCCTCAGTGGACTTTGAACTTTTAAATCCTGAGTCAATGTGTGGAAAACACTAAGCTTGTTTATCTGTGCATTAAGCACATTAATTACAGCATACTACTTCACTTCTTGCTGCTGTTGCTAAGATGAAAAGGGGCTTATGTATACCTAATAACTGGAAAGGATATATAGATCATTAATAAATACTTATATATGTTAGGCTTTAAATGCTTGTAGACAGCAAAGTATGGCTTCATGTAACTAAAAACTACAGAACTATATAAACTTTAATGTAAAGTTCAATTCAGACACCACATAGATAAATTCACCAAACACTGGTCATGATTTGGCAAAAAAGATAGTGATAGGCATTTAGATTAGAATTTGCCTGAGAATCCTAGATTATACTTTATTTTTTACTTCTATGTCAAGGAAAAAATGAAATAGTTTTAGTCATTTCATGACTTAAATACATTCAATTCTTTTAACACATCAGTTTTAAATAGGATATCTTAAATGCTAAATTTAACACCAGTTTTACATATTAATGAGCAAACAAAACAAAAAACCCAAATAAACCTCAAAAACCTTTAAAAAAGGTTTATTTCTTCTTCTTCTTTTTTGATAATTAAAACAAAACCTAGTCAGTTTCCAAACCATTCCCTCAGCTAAGGAACAATAATTAGCATCCTATTCTTTGCTGATATAATAACCTCTAGTCCTGACTCAGATCTCTTTTACTGCTACGGAGGAACAGGTTTGCAAAGTATAAATGGATCATGTTGAAGATATGTTTCCCTTAAAAGGTATTACTATTCCAATTTTGTTAAACACTGTACTTTAACAGAATCAAATCAGTCACAGATACAATTACTATCTCTATAGTCACCTTTGGCCACTCTGAAGGCTGTTATCAAGAATCCTACAACCTACTGCAGAGGTTCTCAAACTTTAGCATGTACCAGAGTCATCTAGATGTTTTATTAAAACACAGATTGCTGGGCTCCACCTTTCAGATTCAGTAGGTCTGGGGTCAGGCCCAGGAACTTGCATTTCTAACAAGTTTCCAGGTGATGCCAATTCTGCTGCCAGACAAATCATACTTTGAGAACCACTGGCTTAGAGATGAAAATTAGAAGAGTAATAATAAAAAAAAACCTAACTCTACTTAAAAAAAATTTCTTAGCCTTGTATACAAAACCCTTTACGACCTTGACCTCAGCTTTCTATGGTCTCCTTTCCTCTCATACCCCATGTGGTATATTGTGTTATGGTCTTACATAGCTATTTGCAGTCTGTGGAACATACGTTCTCTCAGGTTTCCATGGCTTTGCAGAAACTGCTCCCTCAGCTGGAAATGCTCACAGTTCCAATTCATCTGGCTATCTTTAACTTGTTCCTTAAGATGCTCAGTGCCACCTCTTCTGCAACACCTTCTGATTTCCTAAGGTAGAACCAAATATTCCATCCCTTTTGTGGCCCACTAAAATCATCACAAACTTTTTATAGTGCATAACCAGGAAATTCTGGCTCCTCCATGTAATCACTGTGAATTCTAGGAAATTATTTTACCTTTCTAGACCTCATTTTTTTTTTTTTTTTTTTACCTAAAATAAGGATTATATACCCCAATCCACAAAACTCCTGTGAGGATTAAGTGAGTTTAAATAATACTACCACTGTTAACTCTATTAGACTGAGCTCCTTGAGGGAGGTGGCTTATCTTCTTCACCTCTGTGAAGAAGTGAACAGTGCTTGGCACATAGGAGCTCAAATGCATACTGAAAGAGTCAATATGATAGTAATTGGATTAGAAACGATTACTGGTTCATGTTAGGAAGCCATTACATTTTTCTGAGTTTGAATAAATCAGTAGCTCTCCATGTGTGGTCCCTGGACCAGGAGCCATCAGCATCATCTGGGTACCTGTTAGAAATGTAAATATTCGGGTCCACTCAGACCTACTGAATTAGATACTTTTAAGGTGGGACCCAAGAAATCTATTTTAATAACTCCTCCAGGTGATTTGAAAGAAACTAAAGTTTGAGAACCACTGCCTTAAATAGCCTGGTTTTTAATAAAGATACCAATATGGTAGTTTTAAATATAAACAAATAAGAGTGTATTCTATTTCAAGATCCCAGAACATGGTTTAAGAATATTGTTTCAATGAGGGAAACAAATTTTCCATTGTGTTCAAAGTCAACATAGTGGTTTGGGCTTTATGCTCTTTTAAAATGAGAATGATCAGCTGAAGCAGAATGAATAATTTCCTTTCATTTGTTTCCCTGACCTAATGTTATAGTATTAGGCCTTGTTTTCTTTCTTATTATTGTATTCACCACGCTATAACTAGATGATTAACCAGTTTCTGAACTTAAGTTCCTTAAGGGAAGGCTTCCTAAGACTCTGTAACTATTCTGTTAAACTACAGAGTGCTATATAAAAAGGGATAATTCTGTTACTATGGGTCTCTCTTTTAGAATAAAATCATAACTGGATTAGCATTTACTAGATGAATAAAAAACTGTGGGTATGGAGGGAACGGACAGAAATACAGAACTATGGGGAAAAAAGAATGACTAAATCACTTTTTATATAATGAATTTTCATTTACCGGAACTGCGGCTCCCAAAAGAACCAAATGAGCTTGAATTTAGTGTTTAAATAAAGTAAATTACAATCACATTCATAAGAAAAGTAAAACTTAAAAGTATCAATGGCACACCAAGCTAGATTGGATTTCCATGCTGTTCATCTTTTAGTTCATCCCAACTGGCTCCCCACCACAGCTTTTCTTCCCAGGCCTGCTTACTCTTATCACAATAGATTACTTGCAACCTCACTGAGAAGACAAGAGGCCAGATAGGAACCTCTGCTGCGGCATCACAAGTTTCTTATATTTGCAGCCTTCTTTTTTTTTTTTTTTTTTGTGGTATGCGGGCCTCTCACGTTGCGGAGCACAGGCTTCGGATGAGCAGGCTCAGCGGCCATGGCTCACGGGCCCAGCCGCTCCGTGGCATGTGGGATCTTCCCGGACCGGGGCACGAACCCGTGTCCCCTGCATCGGCAGGCGGACTCTCAACCACTGCGCCACCAGGGAAGCCCGCATCCTTCTTAATAGGCTAACTGTTTCATCCATGCTCTCAGCTCAGTGACTCTGCAAATCATCCCGTCTTGCCTCTCTAAAAATTAAAACCAGTGACACAGTTAGGCTAACTTGATCTCACATTTAAGAAAATTTTTTTATGAGAAATCAACTTTTTTCTTTATTAATGTGCACAGAGACATCATGGCTACTGTTTAAGATAAAAATAGTGCGAATTTCTTCCCTATTACATTTTGGCTATGTTGTCTTCCTTCTCCTTTCTCAATACAAATGCTTATTTAAAAAATTTTTTTTTAATTTATTGGCCACAACCACACAGCATGTGGGATCTTAGTTCCCTGACCAGGGATCCAACCTGTGCCCCCTGCAGTGGAAGCACTGAGTCTTAACCACTGGACCGCCAGGGAAATCCCACAAATGCTTATTAACAAAGCAACAGGGTAGAGGAAAAGAACACAAATGACTGCCCACTTCATGGCAGCACACGCTGTTTAAGTGAGTCCTTACTACAAGCCTGAGCAACACTCTCACTTTACAGCTGAGGAAACTGAAGCCAAGTAACTTATTCAGACACAACCCTAGGGAGAGGATTAAAACCTAACCTAATTAATGTCAAAACATATGCTTTTCCTATCATAACAGTCAGATTGTGAAAGGAAGAAAGCAACTATCTATAATGACCTAAAAGAAATCCAGCGTTGTGTACATTGTGAAAAGTGCTTTAACCAAGTACCAAATGTTAGTTGTCAAACCATAACTGTGGATCCAAAGATTAAACTATGTTCATAATATGCCATTTATCTTATCTAGCACATTCCTAGAAGAGGTTCAGCTCTGAAAACAAGGGAGGTCACTTCTTAGAAAAGGGACTTGCTCAGTGATCTTTAGACAGCCAGTATAGTTCACCTATTTGCTAAGGACTGAAAGGTTCTTTTGGTTTGTTAGAAAGATGAAGATATCTTAAGATTATACGGATCTATATGCAGAATATTATAAAAAAAATTTACCTTGCTTTACTCCAAGACCCTCCTAACTTTCCCTGTTGAATCACAACACAATTAAAAATCCACTACAGGAATTCCCCAAATCACAAAATAAAATGTTTTGTGATGAGAACTTATTTGAGTTGGCAAATCTCGTATATCAATATTTATGTTAAAGCCCCCTTACCCAAACCAGGTAAAATCAATTCTTCTTAAACTTACAAGTTGAAGCTACAATCTTTCTTGGAGGCCAGTCCTCAGGAATCAGGTACTGTTTCCAGTAAATCACCTACAACCTTAATCCCCTTGCTCCACTGCAATAAGCTCTATAACATCATTAGTGTTAAAAATGCTTTAATTCTAATCTGGGCAACATTTTGCCTCTTCTCTAAGAAATGTATGTTTTGCTTTTTAGAAAGAAACTGTTAAGTCACTGATTGCAAAAAAATAAATCTAATGAATCTACAGCTCAGCAAGCCTATCAAGGTTAAAAAGAAAAAAAAACCCATCACCCTTCTGTAAGACGAATTTAAAGAACATTTACACTTTAACACAATTTAAGGGCAAATAACAATCCTACTTCCAAAAAAGAGCCTAAATAGATAAAATTCATGTAGACAATCTCTGGCCAAATGCAAACCTCTGTGGTTAAGAATAAAACTATTAGACAAAGTTAACAGTCAATTAAGCTAAGAACTCAAAATTGTACATATTCTAATTATTAACCATAAGTTCTACCAATGTAAAAACAACCTGTTTAATTTCATGAGTTAAAAAACTCACAAAAAGTCCCCCTGGAGATTTTTATTATCAGTAACACAAAATAAGTGATTTTTGTGGATGATAAAAGCTATTATTCATGCTAAACAAGCAAGGAAAATGGCTACTCACAAAACTAAATGTTATTATTTTCTCAAGTAACCAATCTTACTGTGAAAAAAGCTTTTTACCAAGGAACTACTAAAAACTGAGCTAAAGGGCTTCCCTGGTGGCGCAGTGGTTGAGAGTCCGCCTGCCGATGCAGGGGACATGGGTTCGTGCCCCGGTCCGGGAAGATCCCACATGCCGCGGAGCGGCTAGGCCCGTGAGCCATGGCCGCTGAGCGTGCGCTCCGCAACGGGAGAGGCCACAACAGTGAGAGGCCCGCATACCGCAAAAACAAACAAACAAACAAACAAAACCCAATAAACAAAAAACTGAGCTAAATACTTATATGAAGATTGATATTTGTTTTTATCATCTATAAAAACTTTGCTCACCAATGCCCTCAGCATATTTCACATTCATTTAATTAATTTCAGGTCAAAATACTGACCAGAAAAGAATATTTAAAAAGAGGAAAAAAGGATTATACCTGTGGATTATACCAATGTCAATTTCCTGGCTTCAGGTATTATACTATAGCCATGCAAGATGTTATCACTGGGGGAGAACTGGGTAAAGGGGTACCTGAGACCTCCCTGCACTTTTTTTTTTTGCAACTTATTAATCTATAATTACTCAAAATAAAAGTTTTTAAAAATATACATATACATGGTAAAGAATAAATTCAGAGAGTATACACAAAAAAGTATACCATCAATACAAAGTCCCTCTCCTACCTCAGACCCCCTTTGTCCAGAGTCAACCATATCATCTGTATTAATGACCTTAAAAAGGCCTATTTAGGAAGAATTTCTTTACTATTTTGGAGAGGAGTAGGAGAGGACTTTCTAACTATATGCCTCAAAATACAGTTTTTTAAAAGCTTCTTTAATAATTTCCCTAAAATATAAAGTACTTCTAGGAATCTGTAAGACAAGAAGCCCAAATAGAAAGATGGGTAGAATTCACACGAACATTCACAAGACATGAAAAAATACTCAACATCTCATTCATAATAAAAATAGAGATTAAAACTATAACGTGATATTATTTCCCTAACAGACTGGCAAACATACTAAAATTTAATACACAGTCAGTGAGGCTGTGGGAAAATGGGCCTTCTCTTCTCTTACAGTGCTGGTACAAAGTGGTATAATGGTATAACCCGTATAGAGAGCAATTTGGTTATATTTAATAAATTTTATACACAACACATTCTTTGAGCCAGCAATCCTACAAGTTTCCTATGTATGCAAAAATACATGTATACAGTTTCCTATGTATGCAAAAATATCTATAGTAATTTATCCTATAGATATTTTTGCATACATAGGAAATAATGTATTTACAAAACTACTCATTACAACACTTTATAACGGCAGGCTTTTGATTAGCAATAGGGAAGGGGCTAAATAAATCACAGTATAGTCATCCATTCAATTTAATACTAGCCAGTTATTTTTTTTTTTTTTTTTTTTTTTGCAGTACACGGGCCTCTCACTGCTGTGGCCTCTCCCGTTGCGGAGCATAGGCTCCGGACGCACAGCCTCAGCAGCCATGGCTTACGGGCCCAGCCACTCCGTGGCATGTGGGATCTTCCCGGACCGGGGCACAAACCCGTGTCCCCTGCATCGGCAGGCGGACTCTCAACCACTGCGCCACCAGGGAAGCCCCTAGCCAGTTATTTAAAAAAACCACAAGGATGCTTTTCTGTGTACTGAGATGGAAGCAACGTATCTTGAAGATCCTTAAAGATAAAGGTACAGATGTGTGTATATTATCATTTGTGTGAAGAGGGAGATAATACACATTGTATTTGCTTGTATATACAATAAAGAGACTAGAAGGACACACACACACTAAGAAAGTGCTTATCTGTTTAGGTAAGTGCTTATCTGGAAGGCAGGCAGAAGGGGAACAGGGATAGAAGACTACTTTCTCTACACTGTGAAGAATACTGAAAAACACATTCCAAAATGAAAATGACTCATGAAGGAGTTATTTCCCTGTACAGTGTGAACTCAAGACATGAACAAATGGCAGACAGGAAACAAGAAAGGAAGAAAGGGAAGAGGACCAACAGCTCCACTTGTATTTGGAACTATTTCCTTCTGAAAGATTAGGTACTATGTTTAACATACAAAAAAACAATCAATATAAATAACATTTCTGATTTGTAAAATTTACTTCCTTGGCTTAGGGTGAATTAAAATCACTTAAAAATATGGTATAAATAATGTTTATACCATATAATCCCAGTATAGTTATTTTTGTTCAAAGTGATGCTACTAAGTAAATAGTAAAAGTCTCTCCAATAAATATCTAAGATACAATAGGCTACATAACCTTACACAATGTTGTATTAAAAATGAATTCCAAAGAAGGTACAGATAAGATTAATACTAACTTTACCTTCTTCTTCCGGATCTCTTTACACTTCAAAGTTATGATATTTTGGCAGAATTATTTTAGTATTTGGTAGTAAAATTCTGATATAATTATGTTTTTTTTTTTTTTTTCTTGAAGAGCTACTCCAAGGAAACAACTTAAAAACTAGCCAAACTAAACATTTTTTTTTCTGTTAAAACAGTCAAGATGGAAGATGTAAAAATTTAGTCTGGAAAGACTGGAGACTTACACAAAAGTAAAACAGCAGCAATTTTACCACTACAGGCCAAACTTAGTCCAATAAACTAAGGAAGTTTGTTTAATACTCTATTATCCTAAGTTAAATACTTAAATGGAATAAGAACATGGAATCATATCTACTTAAGATAAATGAGCTTATACACTAGTTAGTTATTTCTTATTAGACTAACATTAGACAAGGTTTGACACAATAAAAAAGTTATTTCCTTCTTCTGAGTCAGACTGCAAAAGAAAACGGTGCGAGAAAGGGGTAGGAGGAGGGTGGCATTTTCCCCAATGTTGGAGTGCTTACATTTAGAGCAGACTCTCTTTGAAAGAGATTTCATTTTACTGTTTACATAGCAGCAACAGGTAATTTGATGATAGCATAATTATGGGGGAGTGAAGGATACATAACCAAGGGGCTTAAGTCCAAATTAAAAATTTGACACTATAGTCTTGGCTACTTTAATTTACTTCCTGGAGACTGGGAAAACAGTATTATGATTGACAATTATCTAGACTGAGATGTACACTGGTACCTGAGATTAAAAAAAAAAGGATAGGGATTAGAAAGGAATTTTGCCAACTGATGTCTAGTTCAGAATAACTGACGAAAACCTAAATAACATAGTTATACTGAAAAGTAATATAGTGGATGTATTGATAGTTTCATATATTCATTCTAGATATTCTAAAACCACTCCTTTGTCTGCTGGGATAGAAGCTGATGGTTAACCAACTTCTAAAAACATCAGAATTTATGGGACCTCCCTGATGGTACAGTGGTTAAGACTCCACCCTTCCAATGCAGGGGGCGAGGGTTTGATTCCTGGTCAGGGAATTAAGAACTCACATGCCACGTGGCACAGCCATAAAATAAAATTAAAAATAAATAAATAAAAACATCAGAATTTAGTGATTAAATTACTGTATACTTTAGTAAAAGATCTATGGTTTTCAATACTGATTTTAAGGACTATCTGTCTTACAAAGTATAAAAGTTTAATAGAAGAGAAAAATTCAATGAAAATCCTTAATGTGAATGAAGACATTAAAAACACATGAGTTCAAATTTCTCCAGCTGTTAGGAAAAGGATAAAGATTAAGAAAAAGTCTTCCAGGGAAAGGACTATGTTTAACAGCCATTTTGTAGTTAAGATCAGTTGTCCTTTAAAAGGTTAACAATATAGTATTCTTTCCCTTTGACTATGAGGAAATCACAGCACTTTCACCACCTAAGGAAATGTTCATGGTGTAAGTATATGAAAATGAACAAAACTGGAGAAAGAACAAAATAAAAAAGAATGTCAAAGGACACCAAGGGGGGAAAGCAGCGGGGGGTGGTGGTGGTGGTGGGATGAATTGGGCGATTGTGATTGACATGTATACACTGATGTGTATAAAATGGATGACTAATAAGAACCTGCTGTATAAAAAAATAAGTAAAATAAAATTCAAAAAGAATGTCAAGGGAAATAAAAACAAAAACGTAAAGCTCTTAAGATTTGCATTTCATTTCAGAGAGCAACAAGCACTGAATAAATTTTCACTTGGCAGTGGGCCTATTATAAAAACAACCTACGTAGCTAAATTCATCTAACATTTCTAAAGTAACTCAGAATTCTTCAGCAATGACATACAAATGGGGCAAAGGGGGGAAAAATCAGGAACTAGTTTAGTATAAATTTCTAATGCTAACCTTTACATTATCCCACCCCACTTCCTCCCAGTTCCAAATGCCTGCTCAACTTTTGAACTGGATAGCCTAAACTCCTTTAAGACCCTCCATGGTTTACTTTTACTCTCTTTGTTCATACTGTTTCTCACTCTCTAAGTACTGTAGAAACTCTACCATTCTTTTATAGATTTCAGCTCAAATATGTTCTCTTCTGTAAAGGCTTCTCTAACCCTTCCAGAAGTAGTATAGTAAGTCATGTTCCACACTACACTTATAGCACTAACCACACAGGCTATGTTTTAACAGTTGCATCTATCTCCTACCAGACAAAGCTCTACTGGCCATACAAACATCTATCATGAGGCTGGCAGCCATTTAGTAAAGAATGCCACAGATACTTGGACTCAAAAACTGTATACTTGGAATCTGAGTCCTAAATATATCACTCGCTACTCTGGGGCCCCTTTTTTTTTAATTTTTTTTTTTTTTTAGCTATAACATGAGGTAGCTGTATTAGATCAAAGCCACTTCCTACACTTAATGGCAAAACTGACTTTTTCCAAGCACTCCTTGGTATTTAATAAACATGGGTAATGCTATTATTTTAACTAAACTCAATAAATAATTGGGGAAACATTTCTTAATCTCATTCTTCATTTTCAGTCTGAAACTACACTTGCCATATGTTCTTGCTGCCTAATATTAACATCTAATCCATATACCTAGGTAATCCAAATTCCTTTGGAGGTAACAGGTCATAAATCCTAAACAAACTTTTGCCTCTTATTTCCTAATAGCCAAATCTCAGTAACATTTACCTTTCTAGGTGACACCTTTGTTAAAAAAAAAAAAAAGTTCCAATCTGTCGCCTCTGCACATGCCCAATACTCAACAAATACTGGGTGGAAGAACATGAAGTTAGATAGTGTCCACCAGTGGGAAGATCACTAGATGTAGAATTAGCAAATACACATTGCAACCTGGCCTCACCTCAGATTTGCTGTGTCCGGAGGTAATTATTCTCATTGGGCTTTTTTTCTTTCATCATTAGTTTTAGAGACTTTTTATGAAACTTACTGTAACCACTCAAATGTGGTGTTTTGTATATGTGTGTGTGTGGGGGGGGGGCAGGGTTAGTGAGAAGGAACGATAGTAACACTCAAGACAGGTCTTAAAAAAGTTACCTAAGCAAGCAAAGGGGAATAAGGGGTAGCAGGACACTGCCAAATGCTTGGTCACAGGGATTAAGCAAGGGAAAATGAACGTTTTTATAACTGAAGCACAGAGAGTCTGTGAGAAATCAGAGGGATGATAAATGAAAGAGACTCATCTATAACAAAGAAAATGCCAAGGATGACTGCAGTTTTTAGCATGGAGCAACTAAGGAGTGGGGAAATAGTTAATGTGTCACAGGAAGATGGTTAGATTTTTTGAGGGATGGGGAGTGAGTGGCAGAGAAACCTGAGATGAAAATGAGAAATTTGAAGTTACATTTGGGACTTTTGAATTTTGAGACATCTGGGATATAGATCATGGTGGAGAAATAAAGAAAGAAGGTTGAGAAATAAGGAAAGGTTGCTAGAAATAGGCATCTAGAACTCTAGAGTAATCTCTGGTGACGAGTCTAGATTTGAGAGTTATCAGAATGTGGTAGGTAGCTCAAATTGTGAGAGATGAGTTTGGTTAAAGAGTGAAGACAAATAAGGGCCAAAGCACTGGAGGAGACTAGCAGGTAAAGAGTTGTAGAAGATGGGATGGGAAGAAACTGCCCTTTCTTGGGAAAGCTAATTATTTCTTTTGCTGAATGGCCTCACATTTGCCTCTTCTTTCTCAAGCATTCCACGTACTATTTTTTTCCAACTCAGCAGGTATTCTTGAACAAATCCTCTCAATCCCATTTCCACGATGAGGCCTAACCAAACGAGTCAAAATGAGACTATCCTCTTGAATATTAAATGCCAAATACCAGTGAAGAGCACAGAGGTAATTTTTGCTCATGTTATAGCTAATCTCTTCATTTATGTCCATTTCTTGAAGATGCAGAGATACTATTTAAAATAGCTTTACAGAAAAAACATAATTCTATGGACAATATATTTGACAAAGCAAAATTAGCCACTAGAGTTATCTGACTAAAACCCAGCTTTTGTTCCTAGGTTAATAGTTAATCTTTCTTTGCCACCTTATGTCCCTTCCTAATCTGTCCCCAAAGTCCAAGGATAGTAATAAATGAAAATGGAAGTTATCAAGGAACTGTTTTGAAATAGGGATAAACCCAGAAGAATAAAAGTATCATGAGGTTTTTTTAAAGAGATAGTTGCTTCATTAAGGGACAGCACCAAAGCACGGTCATTACCCTTCAATAAAATGAAGAGAATAGGGACTTCCCTGGTGGTTCAGTGGTAACGAATCCGCCTTCCAATGTAGGGGACTCGGGTTCGATCCCTGGTCAGGGAACTAAGATCCCACATGCCATGGGGCAACTAGGCCTGCGCGCACGCCACAACTGGAGAGAAGAACTAGAGAGAAGCCTGCATGCCACAGTGAAAGATCCTGCATGCCGCAACTAAGACCCTATGTGGCCAA
The DNA here is from genome assembly GCF_963924675.1 of Phocoena phocoena. Lineage (NCBI taxonomy): Eukaryota > Metazoa > Chordata > Mammalia > Artiodactyla > Phocoenidae > Phocoena > Phocoena phocoena. The sequence goes on along the minus strand of NC_089222.1, from coordinate 31,949,805 downwards.
AAATAAAAAATAAATAAAATATTTTTTAAAAAATGAAGAGAATATTCTATCAGGGAAAAAATCTGGTCTATTTTACTTTTAATAAATCAATGAATGTTTTGCATTTGCGATGTTTTAAAAATTTAGGTTGGTTTGGGTTTGAGCAAAGAATTAAATGGCTGATCTTCAACAAATACAAGAAAAGTACTGTGAAGAAATGCCCTAAAGAGTTAAAACTGTCTAGGTTATCACTTTACTACCACTTGGCCTAACTCTCTTTTGCTCTCCACTTCACTGTGGGAGTGAGACAGCTTACCTCTCAGCAGCTGCCGAAACAAAACGCTGAATTCTCAGAGTAATAAAGTGGTTTAAGAATACAGGCTTTAGAATTAGACAAGCTGGTTTTAAAATCCCAACTCCACTACTTACTAATGAGGTGATCCTACCAAGTTAACATACTGAAACCAGTTTCCTCATCTGTAAAATGAGGTCATGGTTGTACTACCTTAAAGGATTACTGTGAGGATTATATGAGACTTTTTACAATAGTAGACACTTAAAAAATTTTTGTTCCTTCAATTGTTTGGATGAATTTGGATTTTGACACTATATAAGGTCTACTATCCCAGTGTATATTGGATTACAAATGAAGCAGTGACGTACAAATAAAAATTATGATTAGTGTTAGGAAACAACCTTTGTATTTATGTCTCACCCAAATAAAGAAATAATCCTAGTTATGCTTTAAATTTACTTGATTTCTTTGTACTCAATCAAATGTTAAAGATTCAATGCAGTCACAAAATATATGCTAATAAAAATTGTTTGACTTGAGATTTAAACTTACATCGATATTTATTAAGCACAGCATTATGTGGACTGAACATTAGTAAAATTCTTATTGATCCTCGATAGAATCTCAAATTTTCATTGTTCAGAATATAAATAATCTTAACTTACTGGGGGAAATTTTTCCAAAGGCCACTGAGATATAACTGAATTGGTTTAATTCAACATAAAAACTTGCAAAAAACTGTTTAGCTAAAACTATCTCATGCCTTTCTTTAGTGTTACATGACATTACAACAATAAATATTACTAAAAACAACTCAAAGGAGAGGGATAAAGTGTTGTTTTGCTTCTAAACCACATTTACTCTAGTTGAGAATCACTGCTTTAGAATTACCTAAGTCAAAAAGGAATTCTGGTATAGGACAATAAAGAAAAGTATAAAGTAGCAGTATTATAAAATCTAAAGGGTTACAAGGTTTTTTTACTCAAGGAGAACTGTACTCAGATATGTACATTTTCAGTGGCAAAAAGTTTTTAACAGCTAACTACTTTTTCTCACTTCTTTCTCTATTTTTTTTTTGGCCGCTCTGCTTGAGGGATCTTAGTTCCCTAACCAGGGATTGAACCCGGGCCCCCGGCAGTGAAAGCACCAAGTCCTAACTAGTGGACCACCAAGGAATTCCCTACTTCTTCTCATTTCAATCTAGATCCACATCCTGGAATTATTCCAGGCAATAACAATTCTGTAAGATAGACATGGTTAATGGCAGAACTTTACAATAGTCTGTAGGCATCAATTTATGTAAAAATTTTATGATGATTTCTAGACTTACATCATGACTTGAAATTTGTTAAATCAATTTAGATTCTAGAGATAAGAATGAAATGAAATGGGATGCTTTACCAACATAATCTTTGCTCTCTTCATTTCTTGCCGGTAGGCCCCATCCCTCTGACTCTTCCATAAATAATTGTTTTTGTTGTTTTCACTGAATGTTCTTCTCCCTTGAATTAAACCTTAAAGGCTGGAATTGTGTCCATCTCAAGGGTCTACTTATTGCAACACTCTGCATATAACTGATACTGAACATTTAATTGAAGAAAAAGATGGAATAAAACATACAGTATTTAATATATTATCTAATTATATTTTATAAATTCAACATGAACTTATGTCAAGTTGAGTTTACTGTGCCAGGAAAAAGAGTTCAGAAATTAACCAGCTACTTAAACTATTAGAAACTAATTAAGGGTATCACTGGAACACAGTGAAAATGGGAAGACCTCCTGAGAATTTGTTTTTTCTTCTCCCTGACAAACTCAGCTTAAATAAAAAGCCAATAAACCTTTTTGTGATGAAAGCATCTGATTGACTGTTTCTCACTGAGAAGGAAGAAAGTATAACATTTTTTAATATAATATAGGCAACTGAAGTAAGTAGAGAAACTGTCTAAGTTTGAGGAAAAGAAAAAGTCAGCTCTATGGATTTTCAGGTTACTTCTGACAAAATTATGCCACTGAAACTTAGCAGTTCCATGTATGGAACATGGTGATGACAAAGTCATAGTAGACTTTGTGGAAAATAAAGCGGACTTTAAAAACTCAATGATCTTTTGGATAAAAATCCTGACAAACGTCTTTTTACATTAGAATCATGGATTCAGGGGAAAATCTTTTTGTAAATCTAGTGAAGGCTTAATTGTATAATCACACTTCATAAATATCCATCTATGGGGTATTCCCCAATATCATTCTCTATAGACAGACAGAACTGAATCTAGGGAAAAAGTAAAAGAAACCAACAGCTTTCCTGAAAGTGGAAAGAGGAGACCAAAGACTTGCCAGTTTGGTCAAGTCAGAGAAAGAAGACAACTCAAACTGTCATGCCTTTGAGCATGTGTCATGAACAAGTAAAAGTTCTAAGTGAACTAGATCCAGGATTCTGAAGAAATTCAGATGTACTTCACTCTTTTTACACTGCTGGATCAAAGCACATATAAAGCAGTCCCATGAAACTCTTACATCATCACTAGAATCAATAATTTCGAAGAGGGGAAACATCCTTGCGATCTCTAAGATGTTAAGCAATGTCTCCTTATCCATTTTGAAAAAGAGCTTTAGAACTAAAACCGATGACTTAAGGCCATGAACTAGAACCCATATTCTTGATTATAGCAGATATGAAAACTAACAGAACTAACTAGAGAATATGCTCGGTTCAATGTTTCCATAGACTGTACTGCAGCTTACATTTTTACATGAACCTAATCTCTTTCCTAAATCTTTAAGTGATGGCAAGATATTTTTCTGCTTCACATTTTAGATTCTCTGCTGTACAGGAAGGGCTTATAAAAGGTTTAAACATGAAATGGAAAAAGAAAGAAGACCAGGATGCTAAGATAAACATCACTGGAGGTGTTCAAAGGCTAGATGACAACTTGGAAGGTGTGTTGCAGACATGATTCAAGTATGAGACAAGTGGTTGGAACAAATGACCATTAAATTCCCCTCCAACTCAGATATATAATTCTAGACTCAGAGGATAAACTCAGAGGTGGTATCAAATAAAAGGGCTTTGGCTCTGGAGTCAAACCCAGGTTTGAATCCCAACTCCATCATTTTTACGATATGACCTCACACAAGTTATTTAGCCTCTTCAAAGGATAATAATAGGACCAGATGCTAGGATTCAGTGAGATAACACATGAATGTCTGGCACATGGTAAGCACTTAATACGTTAACTATGTAATCTGTATTACTTAGGTATAGCGGCCTAAATCTGAATGTCATAAAATACTCAAAGAATATTGACTTAGGAGTTAGGTGACTTACTTTTTACAGCTGACTCTTGCTTTTTAAGGAAATACACTATCAAATAAACATAATCTCAGAGTTTACAATTTAATGAAAGAGACAGACAAGTCAGAGATGTGATAAATGCTCAGACAGGGCAAGATTATAGAGGGTGTTTTGGGAGCATATAATCAAGATCTAGGGTCAAGGAAAAATGTTTAGTAGAGGAAGTGCCACAGTTGGGTGGAGAAGAAAAGGATACACACACACGAATGTTCCAAGTAAAAAGAACAGCAGGAAAACTCAAATAATGAACGCCAGTTAGAAGTTTGTTGCAATTCCAATTAATAAAGGACTATGCCCTGAATAGATGATGAGAGAGATGAATATGCTGAAGAAATACTCAGGAGGTAGACATGGCAGCACTTTGTCATTAACTGGTTATGAAAGAGGAGATAGCTATGAAAGTTGGCTGTGAAAAATCAGGGAAATTTGAACGTAAGGACAGATGCACAGGTAATGAGTTTGAGTGCCAGGTGCATATACATGGCTTCCTACAGCATATAGAGGACATCCAAAGCCATCTATATGCTCTTAGCATGATAAAGAATGTGAAGAGTGGGTCTGGACACCATCCTGAGTACACCAATAATACTTGAAAGGACAAAAAGAAAGGAAAAGTCTGCCAAGGGGACTGAGAAGAAACAACCAGAGAGGTAGGAAGAAAAACTGGAAAGGACGGTTTCACAGTTGTCGAAATATCAGTCCAAAATTCAAAACTTATATATATCAGTATAAGCTTTGTACAAATGGACAAATATCTGGAACACTAAAAACTATTTAAAAGCTACTTAACCATGATTGCAACTATTAATATCCATGCATATGTGCTCAAAGTCTGGAAGGGAATATGTAAACACTGAGACAGCAATTGTGCTAAAACATGGATTAGGTGTAACTGTTCTTATTCTATTTCCCAAACTTCCATAGCTTAATTTTGAAAGGGTACATATATTACTACTAAAAAAGCTGGGGTACAAATATATTATCTGAAAGGGGACTTTTAATACAGGATTCTCATATTCTGATGACCTATTGTTTGTATATTTTCAATCAAGTTTATACTTGACCTGCAGTCTACTTCAATTTAACTGAAGAAAAAAAATTCTTATAGTTTTACTTGTTTTTGTTTTAAGCAGTACTTTTATTGTAGATTTACCTTTAAGCCATATTTAGACTCAGGAACTTTATTATAAACACTTAAAAATAGGGAAAAGGTTATAAGGTTTGGAGCTCATCTGAGGATAAAATTAAACCAATGAAAAGGATTTGCACAAAGTAGGTGCTCAATAAAATCCATTCCCCCCCCCAAAAAAAATTTTGCTGCAAAAATGTTTTAAAAGTAGACATAAAAGAGGTTTCTTTATAGAATTATTCACAACTAAGGGCAAATGTGATGTGGCTTAGTAGGGGGTTTTACATGTGATTCATGTCCCTATCCCAAGAAACATTCGCGGCTTGAAGTAGCTTTTTAAACTGCTTCCAGTGTTTGCTATTTATAAATCCTAAATATTAAAGGGTGAATTCCTTAATGGTTACAGTTAGTACAATACTATTCTAGTAAGTACTAAAACTTTTCTAATACATATATACTTGCTTATAATTATAAGCATTAAATTTGAATGGAGGTTATTTTACAATACAATAAATGATTTTAGACAGTAAGCAACTTACCAAATTTATTTTTTGGCAAGTGCTTTAAAAGATGGTTTTATAATGAGGATGACCCATTGCTATCAATACTTAAGTTCAAAGGAAATCAAATTTATGTATTCACATCTTCATACAACATGAAATTTTCCCTTATCTTATCCTTCAAGTTTTCCAGGGTTACTCTCTATACCTGCATATCAATTGAGAGCCCAGGCTCCACTTAGAAAGCTAGATTTGAATCCTAGTTCTACCACTTAATGGCTATGTGACCCGAAAAAGTTACTTAATCTCTCCAGGCTTTCAATTTTCTTCTCTATAAACTGAGGCTATTGATAGTATCTATACAACTGCTGTGAACATTAAATGAGATAACATGTCAAAAATGCTTACTATGGTATCATGCTAAGTATTTTTACTTAGCAGTCCCTGACACACAGTAACCACTAAGTAGCAAAAAAAGCAACTACTCTGTGGAGAAATCCAATCAACACTTGAGCACAGAGACGGACAGAATGCAAGTTCTAAACTAAAACCAATTAGGCTCTGATTTGTTCCATCAGTCTAATGGTCACTTATAATAAACTAGCCTTGGAAAAATATCAGTAGGAGTTAACAGATCAGTGTATTCATTAAAAACTTTATTCATAAGTCACATACTTGGGTGTCTAACAAGGCTTGTCCTTTAGACACAAACATTCACTAGCAATGTTACTCAACTGTTTTTGAAAACCTGGCAAATACTCTGAACTTTTCACTGAAAACATACATAAAGTTCTATCCAAAATTCCACAGGCTTCAGGATCCCCTGAAGGCTACCCACTGACTACTAAATATGGATATCCTACTAAAGAAATTAGAACGTATTTTCCTAACTACCAAAGTTATACAGATATATTGTATAAAATAAAAAAATAAAAATGAAAAATATATATAGAATAAGGGACAAATTTTGTTGTATTTCCTTCCAGACTACCATTGATTGTTATTACTGGTTTAAGAACCTTAAGTTTATATACAGAATATGATCAACACGAAGTCATGGAATACTATTATCTGAAACAATTTAGAATATTATTCAAAAGACAGAACGGGTATGTGTGTGTGTAAGAGAATAACATATCTCTGGTTAAGAATAAGGTCAGAAATAGATATTGTACCCTATTTAGATGATACTTTCAAATAACTTGGATAGACTTGCAGGATATGTGCACCGTATTTTAATGAAAATATTAATTCTAATATTTTCTGTATAACATTGGAAGTATAACTTAACCCAGATTCTTTTTCTTCATACACAAAATATGATGATCAGGTTGAAGATTATGATATCCTAATCTAAACAGTATTATCCTAATCTAAACTGTATTATTTTGAGAGTCCCCCTACAAAATACAGCTGTGTAAAACAAAGCAAAATAAGAAGGTATACAAAACAAATTTGAAAATTTTTGCTTTCTAAGCAGAATACAGTTCTGAAAGGAAATGTTTTTTCAGGACACACAAAAAATGTATATTGACTTCAAATATATCATTTTCATTTGATATTGTCATCTTAGGTGTTCTCAACTAGGAACTGAGAAAATTTCTTTGGCTTTTATTTTTAGAGACAGCAGGAAAAATGCCTTTTATTGAGAAAAATAAAATCCCACAAGTAATAAAACTATTTAAATTATATTTCATGGAGAAAATGGATGAAAATTTTTTTATAAAAATAAAAGATTAATATATTATTTCTCAAATATCTCTTGGGATATTAACTAGAAGGTATATGGGGCCCCTAACTATACTGTAAGCATCTACAGCAGATGCAATAGCAATATTTAAATAATCTTACTATAATATAGGATGTCACTTTATTTTTTAAACTGATTATTAAACACCACTGCAAAGACAGGGTCTTGAGCCTCATGAGACTCTGAAAGAATTACATACTCCAAGTATTTAAAATTCCAAGTTTTAACTTATATATTTAATACTATACTCTTAAGTTATACAATGTGCTCAGTTTGTTCATAAATATTCATCTCAATACAATAACATCAGGTATAATACATAAAATCTAATCCATTAAGTCTTACCAATTTATGACCTGATGAGACACTCTTGTGGACAACATTCAGTCCTTAGAAGCTAGAATAACCCTCCAACCATGTGAGGGCATCACAACTTTTAAACTTTCGGCTTTCGATCATTATTATGTCACATTCCTCCTCCGATGCTGAATTCTAAAAAAAATTCTAGCAAAGAGTTTAAGTAAATAAGTGTTTTAATCAAATAGCCTTTAGAAATCTTTTATAGCAAAGTTGTATGTTTTACCATGATTACACAACTGATATTTTGTACTTAAGTATTTTAATGTAAAATAATTTCATATTTGATATGGATACTTCAAACTTTAAATAACATGGACTTTGAGGCCATCAGAATACTTGTTAATAAAGAGTCAAGTAGAAATGGAACCAATCAAAGGTTTAAGATCATGATCCAGAAATTATGATTTAACACCATAACTTGGTATAGACAGCTTTGTAGTCCTGCAGAATGGCACTTGAGTTCTACTGTTTGGTCCACATCCATATATGAATTTCTAGACTTATACAGCACAGGTGGCTGGATCAGTAATAATCTATATCATTCATTTAAATGCTCAAGACAGCATTCAATTTTTATACCTAAATCCTAGTCTATCTCTATCATCCCCAATTTTAAAATCAGAGAACATGATGGAGAGAATGAAATTTTATTATGTGTTTTATATGATAGATATAACAATGTATCCTATTCAGGAGTAATCCTACTGCTCATCTGCGTATGGGCATGGAAGAAAACTGGGCGTAGGAGGATTTAATAATGGTAAAACTTACTTCCTTAAGAATATAATCTTACGTTTATTAAATTTTTTTACAAAGCTTTCAATTGGGCACCTATTTTAATCGCTGGAAGGTAATATTAATAACATTTTCTGTTTGATAAGAATGCTGATTTATATTTTTAGTTGCCAGTAATCCACAGAAAAGGCAACCCTCATATTTATGGGCATATTTTTACCTACATTAACCCCCTAAATAAAATGGCATAATGGGGTAAGGGGGAGGGGGAAAGGAGGAGGCCCTTATTCAAGAAGACTAATATGTGCAAACCGATAGAAAACTTAAAGACAGCAATGTAAAGGAAACTCTGTAGCCATCTCTCCAGAGATATTTGACCCAAATACAGGGGGATGGAGTTACGTTGTTATAGATTTTAACTTTTAATGGAAATTTTCTATTAAACACACATGGTCATTTAAAAGTCTTCTATACAATCTGAAGATCTATTAGAATTTTTCCAATTTACAAATATAGTCTTTCCAAATGTAATCTCACAACACATTTGACTTGAATAAAACCACACAACTACATTATAAGGCTGGGCTATGAAAAGACAATAATCACCTGGTGAAGGCAAAAATCCATATTTATTTGGATAAATAATAGTTTAAGGTTGTGGTGATTTCATCAACATTATTACCAAAATGTTTTTAGAAAGCTTTTATGCAACTCTTGTCTCCTATCAACCAAAATACTACCATAATTTAAAAAACAAAAGAAGACACTTTAATGATTTACTCTTTTGAGGGACAAGTCTCATGAGAAGGTACAATACTTATTTAGCAAAGTAAATGCTTCCTGAGATATATCTATCAGTAATGCTGGTAATTTGCTTGTCTGTAAGGCTTTGATGAACTAGTCATTTAAAGGGCAGACTACTCGGTCCTTTGTTAAAGGACCAGCCAACAACAAGCACTGTTATGATAAATGCCTGGAAAAAAAAAATCTTTGGAAGACAGAATTAAACCAGCCATATAAAGCAGACTTAGTTATTTTACTGTGATGCTTATAAAAAAGATAATTTTAAGGGTGTGTGCACCATACAAATGTATAGGAAATTTAGGACGTAAGAGCTGTATACACTGAAAGTATGTAAAACTTCTGTATCAAATTTTTCCCAAGCATGCATTTTCAAAATTAGCTGTTACCGAGTAAAAGGCTCACAACTGAAGAGTTTCAATCACTGAATTCCAACATGTAGGAAATCCTTATTAAAAATCTGAAATAAAACTGAGTAACTGAAGTGCTTGTGGATGAGTAACAGAGTTAAGATTAATTAGATATCCTTTAAAATTTAACTTAGAATTCTCCTAAAAATGAATATTTATTTAGAAAGCTGTTCTAATATATCAATCATAATCTTGAATCTCTGGCAAGATTGCTATCAAAAACAAATCTTGAACATTTCCTATAGATATCATTTCATTCTTCTTTAATAGCTGAGGAAAAAAAATCCCATTTAACTGAGAATGTGCTATTGAAAGTTCTTATAGTATAGTCCAGCAAGAACTAGGCTTAAGTTTACCACTATTTAGCTTATTTTATGGCAAACTTATATTAATAGAACAAAAGAGTGAGCACAGGGGCAAAGAGGTAGAAGACTTGCAATTTCCAAGTCATTATTTGAAAACTGATATGTGAAATCAGACAAACCTATACCTAAGAGTTCCTAAAGGAACTTGCTATTTGAATGAATGTGCTTAGCTTCTTTTGGTACAAAATTTCACTTTCAAAGTGTAAAACACATTTCTTTAAAAAGTTTACTGCACTGTTTTGAGAATTCTTAGACATCATATAGATCAATGCTTGCTTCTGTAAAAGTCAGAAATACTTATTGTTTAATGGTGAAAAGGGGAAAATGGGGCAACCCTGCATGCTCCTGATAATTACATATAGTCTTTCCATATGTATAGGAGAAATGAGGCTAGAAATATCAAAGATAAACTTATGGAAAAAAATTAGCCCAAACGTACCTAACAGAATAAGAACACTGACACAGTGTTCCAAGAAACTCACATATAAAAAGACATACACAATTATAGGAAACTTGTACCTGTGGTTGAGCCAAGATATAATTTAAGACAGTGATCTGTTATGTTAAAAACTTAAAAAAAAAGATGTTTAGCATTTTATGTATTGTATCAAATGCACCTACTGGTGAAAGACAGGCAAGAATTTCATTAATGCAGCTTTGAAAAAGAGCTCTAACAAGATAGTGATAGATATTTTTTAACAGATCATGTTTATTCACAAATGATTCATACTCTTCTTTCTTTCAAAAGGAGTAGAAACAGCTTATAGAGAGGATACCAAAAAAAGAAGAAAAAAAAAGGAAATTGAAATTGGGGGTGGGAGAAGATAAAAATGGAAAAACAAAGTAAGCAGAAGCAAGTTGTGTGTTACTCAAATATATGCAATAAGGTCCTGCAGGCTTTGTTAATAACACAGAGCTATATATTTGACTTCGAGCTCTTGTTATAACAACAGTTAACATAAAAGAAATGTAACTGTTCTTAAAATTTTAAATATCAACATGCCTAAGAGTTACGCCTAAGAGTTAACGTCTAATTTCTTGAAACAAACTACGCTATGACCATCCCAGACATACATTTAGCAGCATTTTCTGGACTAAGTTAGCAATATCTAAGAAACAGCTGCTGTAAATAAAGACAGAAAATTTCTGAAGATTAATGGTTAATAGTCACTGTGAACATGAGTGGGATTAGTCAGACACAACAACTCTTTTTCCCTTCCTGTTCTCCTTCTAATAGTGTGTAGGTCTAGAAAGAGAATACCTTCTTTATCTTGATATTACCACTAGTAGACATGTATTAATAGAAAGATGTTTTTGGCTTCCAGGACACAGGTTACAGCACCACTATTTCTGGGCCAAATATCACAATTAAAAACCGAAAAAAATACAATGAGCACCTTCCAAATTTTTTAGTATTTATCACCGAGGATCTTCAAACTTTGACAATAACCAGGAAACAAAGCAGCATAAAAATGTTATTTCTTGAGGATATTTATCAATGAATACACATTCTAAATTATTACCACCTATTTAAATTTACTTGTCAAATGTGGAAAAAATTTTAGAAGTTGTCAAGTGAAGCCTAAACACAGAAGCTAATTTCTGGTAAGCAAATGCATTTAAATGCTCTATATCCATCACAAAAATCTAATATATTTCCTGATTTGCATGATTTAGAATATTAGTACAAGTGCACACACACACACAAAGAATGTCAGCTAGAATACAGTCATTTCTCTCATCTAACTACCTATCAACCCAAATCTTAATGAAAACAAAATATTAAAATAATTCCACTTAATATTTCTTTCTTCTCAATAGGCTGCCAAAACTATCTGCAGGTTTAAATACATAGAAGAGGTATGAATGAGTTCATACTTTTAAATTGTTGAAGAACTAGAATGGAAAAAAACCCCAAACAGATGTTATATGTTTGTTCTGGTTCAATAATTTCAGGCTATATTTAAATTTCCTTCTCATCTGAACAAGTTCAGTAAGAGTCTTCTCTTAAAAAGCTTTGCTAGAGTTCTAGATTCTTCAGGAAAAAAAATAAGATGGGTTTAGCAAATTATACACACACGTTTCTGTTCTGTTCAAAGGCTTCGTTTACTTAAAACCCATCTGGTGAAAAGTTAAAATACAACAATAACAAAGAGACCTTATTTCCGAGTTTTTTAATTGTTTCTCAAATTTCATCCTGAAAATAATTATCAAGACCTCTCAGAGTAGGTAGGCTGTGGTGACTTACGTAGAGAAAATTTACTAACTAAAGAAGGTGGTAAGCACATGAACAGAAGCATGTAACAGTGGATGAGCAGTTAATTTCTCATCACCAATTCTGAAGCCCAGTCATGTGCTGAAAATAATATCAGCATGTCAGGTGTCCCATTTCAGCTAGCCACAGAAAAGCTAAGAGGAGAAGAAATGCTTAGGATCCACTGAAACACCACTTCAAACAATGAGATACAGATCTATGGTTAGAAATCTGGCAGCAGACAATCCACCTTAGGCAGCTATCACAATAAAACTAGGAGGATACAACAAACCATAAAGGATAGCAGTCACATACTTTGTGAACCCAAGTGGTGAGTAAAAATGTCTTTAAGTTATACTACTTTTTCTCAACTCAATATAATTAAAATCCCAATTTAATACATATGTATAAAAATCACAGTATAGAAAAAACTAGTACAAGAATATACCTCAATTTCTGTTCTAAGGGATATACCCACATTAATATCCACATGTTCTTCTCTTGCCATCCCCCTACTAAACTTTGAGAAATAAAAGACTCCTCTTAAAAACTTCTCTAATGCCAGTAGTTGTTTTAGCTGGATTTTAGGCAGTACTTCCTTTCCTCTCTCTTCTCCCCAGCCCCTATAATACAGACCAGTTAAGCAGATGCCTTTTTCCCCAGTATTTCATCCAGAACATTAGCACTTCCTTTATTGGTGAATATTTAAACAATCTTAAAGGAGGCTAATAGAAGTGAAGTACTTATTTATTTATATAAGACAGGAGGAAAAAAGACAGGTGTTTCATAATTAAATGTAATCTGTGATCTTGTTTAGGCTCTTGGATCAGGTAAAAAATGGTCATCATGAATGACATTATTGGGACAACTGGCAAAAACGTAAATATGAACTGTATGTTACATATTAGATAATAGTCTAACAAATCTGAATTTGGTAATTATACTATTTTTTACATGATAGGAAACATATGCTAAAGTATTTTGGGGTTAATAGACATGCTATCTGCAAGTTACTCTTAAATGGTTCCTAAATAATGTTAGGATGATAAAGCAAGTATGACTAAATGTTAACAAATGTTGAACTTGTTAAGATTATTGAAAATTAAAAATTTTTTCAAAACAGAGATTCAAAGATTTTCCCTTCTTTTTGGTTAGGAAATAATATTCTTAGAATCTTCTAGTCTCTAAGACCATTTATCTTCTTCAAAGTTTCTGCTGTTCTCTAAATGTAGGTAGTGCTGCCCAAGGTCCTGGCTTGACCCTTTTTCCCTACTCTGTTCCTAGGAAATGTTAGCCTTTCCTAAAGCTTGAACTCTAAAATAATATAAACAAACAAACAAATAAATAAAAGATTCTTCAATCTCTTCTAGCCTTAAGTTCTCTACCAAGCTGCAAGTCCGCAGCTAAAGCTGTACCCTGAGTATTTACTTCCACCTTGACTTTCCACTGGCTCTTCGACTCAAAACAAAATCTCATCACTATTTTCTCCTTCCCAAACCAACTATTTCACTAATACTTCCTAATGGTACCACCATTCCCTCAATTAGGTCTGACATGTTGGAGTCAAATTTGACTGCTTCCCTATCATATCCAATCAGTAGCAAAATTCTTTAATTCTAACCTTCTGATAACCATTCTTTCCTTATCTCCATTGCCTAATTCAGGCCTTCATTACCCTTCTAATATCTTTGATCTCTATCCAATCCACCATTTCTTCTCTGTTGTCTTCAAATGTTTTATGCACCAATCAAATTTAACCATCCTTATCACATATGCCCTGTACTTCCACAGTAGTTCACACTATTTCCTCCAACTGGAAGGTGCCTTTTCCCTTGGTCCTTTCACTCTGCATGACCAAATTCTACCCAACCATTGGTTTCCCAATTTGTGGCCACCACTTAATTGTCTCTGACATGGGAATTCTTCCCTAATAGAGAATAGTTTGTTAGCCTTCCATTCCTTAAGCAAATTCACAGCTCTTTGAGGTTTTCTTAAAATCATGGGCAACAAAGACAAAACAGAAGTAAAGTAGATCAATTTCAAAACTTTTCTTACCTCTTTTCTTTTTTCCTTTAGAATTAAGTGGTGGGGCAATAAAACTCCACACAGAGGGATTTTGAAAGTAATTGGCTCTAAACCTCAAAGTCAAACATTCCTGATTAACAGGATGACAGCTTTATTATTTCTAGTGATTGGCAAGACTATTTCCCTGGGGGCCCATCTCCTTTCAGAAAGTAAGCTCAAGCCTGTCTGTTGAAACACCCACCTGGCTGTCCAGGTGGAATATAAAGAAAGTAGATTTTCTAGTTAGCTTTGTATTTAGAGTAACTATCCTACAGAAATGGAGTACAATAGGTCTGTCACCATCTTTTCCTATTCATTTTAGATAAATATTGCCTCAAATTACATTAGCTTTTGTAGCAGGCTTGTCACTTGCTAACCAATTACTGTAAAATGCAGCCAACCAGTATCTAGGTACTTTTTACTCTACCTATTCAACTTAAGTTTCAACCTCCCTGAATTTACATACATGTTCTTTCATTTTCTCAATTGCTGCACATACTTTAGACTGTTAAATTCACAAATGCTATCATCCAATAATAGCTATGACTTCCTGCTTTAACGTCATCTGAACATTTTATAAGCATGTTCTTAGGTTTTCATCTAATCTGAGATCCAGTCCTAAAAAGATGACAGGCCATTAAAAACTTTTCCTCTAATTTTTAGCATCTCTGATTATCCTCTACTAGATACCCTTAACTGAAATTGGTCAAAATATAATCAGATAATAAATTATGTAAGTACTAGGTACAAATTGTTAGGAAATATATTTGGTGTGGTTACATAACAGTTTGGGCTTATATCCTCGAGGTACTTAGAGTATAATTATTAGGAGACAACATTTAACCAGTAACAATCTCTAACAAGTAACCCACCATGGTGATTCTTTAAAATTATGTAGTTCAGATCCACTATGCAGAAACATATAGATGAACCTCAAACATAATACTGGATAAAAGAGGATAGACACAAAATACATAGTGTATGATTCCACTTACTGCAAGTTAAGATAGAGGAGGGAAATAATAGGAAGGGGGCACGAAGGGGTCATGAAGAGCTTATACTACTGTATCTTGATCTGGGTGCTAGTCACACAGATGTGTTCAGTTTGAGCTGGACAATTATGAATGGTGGACTTTTCTGATACAAAATATACTTCAATAAAAAGATTTTTAAAAAGTCATTAGCACCGAGCATTCAAAGACTAGATTATCCAAATTCTGAAACCTGAGTTTTTACCATTTGGGTTAACAAGTGGGTGTTAATGATGTATCCAAGCTTCCTGGAGTATGAGCGAAACAAAACAAATTGTGTCATAGGAGTAGTTTAGTTCTGATTTACTCCTAACTTCAAAAATGAAATCTCACAATGACAGGAAATATTGGATGCCTTTTCTAACACAAAATACTTGAGGTTATTTAACAAGAACGTTTTAATGCAACAACTGTGAAGCTAGATGTAAGTAATCACTATAAAGACTTAATTTAACTGAAATCATCAAGTATCTAGAAAAAGACAAACTTACTCAGACATTCATTTTAAGTTAATAATTCATGTATACTACTTTCCTTATTCATTTCTCTTTAAATATTGGTGCTATCATGAGGAAGGACAAGCTGACTCAAGGAGATGGTGCACCTAGCAACTGTTACTCTCATTTGTTAACTACATTTAAGCATTTTCTTCATTGAGGCAGAAACACTTTTAAGTGTTTATCAATAAGGGTAAATCCTTACAAGCTACCTGATTTCTTCCCTTAGGCTACCTGAGGTAAAGTTTCTTCCCTCTAGTACTCCTTTACCTTACTGACCTGATATTTACAAGAGGGTAAAGTTGTTTGCTACAAATTCTTACCCTTAGCTTTTACAGACAAAGGACTCCCAACAAGAGCCTGCTCCCCAGTGATCATCAGGATAGGTTTCTAAACTAATTCTGTCGATTTAACAAAGTAATGCCAATAATGATTAAGTCTGGGAAGCTGTTTTTTAAACAAGAAAAAACAGGAAGTCAAATTTTCAAGTTACTATTCTGAAATGCCAATAGGCTAGGCTATCACTAAAAATTGGCACAGGGCTTAAAAGCTTTCTGGAGAGTAAGGTAATCTCCAGAAAGCTACATTATTCATTTTAATAAACAGTCAATGCAAATAATCTGGGCTCCCTGTATTATTTTAGCTATCAGTATCTATTATTCTTATATTTGGTGATGATTTCAGCCTACTGATTCCCTGATGACTCTGCAGAAGTCATCCCTGATGACAATGCAGAAGACAGAAAATGATGGCACCTACAGGAAAAGGGAAAGGAAGGCTTGACAGGAGCTTCGACTTTAGTATAATAACTGAATAAAACACTGGGTATCAATGGAAAGAGAGAATATCTAAATATAGGCAGAAGCAGACTGAGGGAAAGCTTCTCAACTTGCTAACTCTAATTTAAATAGTGGAGAAAACAAACGGGCCATTAGAGAGCTCTAAGTCAATGTGAGGAAGGTATACTAGTTACTTATATTTTGATTAAAAGATAGTCTGCTGAAAGAATTCTGGGGAAAAAAAGATACCAGTCTTTCATTTCAAGTAAGGCAAAAACCAAGAATCTTCAGATATCTAGGGCAGGTTTAATAAAAATTGGCACAGAGCTTAAAAGCTGCCCCTACTGAAAATGATTTCTAAGATTTCATAAACAGGAGCCTGAAATATGGTATATATCCACACTGATAGGCAAATTTATACCTCTTAAGTAGATAATGTAAGGAATTTATAGTCCCTTAAATCTCTGAATGGTTCTATTTAATAGAATCATCCTTGAAAAATACTGATAATTGCCAAATTATTAATAATATTAAAAAGTCTTAAATTTATTAGTCAAAAATGAACAAGGCAGCTTGGTGAGATATTTTTCAAAGCTTAACACACATTAATCTTCAACCCCTGTCTGCGAAGAAAATGAATAAACAGTCCCACAATACTTTATTAGCTCATAGCTTATTAAAAAGTTTGCAGATACCTGCCAACTGAAGTTGTAGATGGTTAGAACTAATAAGGCCAGACACTACTGCTCTTCTCAACTGAAAATTAATTAAGCTAGTTGAAAAGCTAAAAGGAAGCCACTAGTCAGTTTCTACTGCATTGGGCTTGTCACCTTGGTACCAACATGCCAACTTACAGTGAAGAATGGCTGATATAGAATATAAGTTTTGATTATATTTTGGCACTAACACACTATAGACAAGTATCCAAGTATCTGTTAAAATTCTTTGGTTCTGGACAAGAGGCTCCAAGAAGAAGAGAAAATATTTTCAACCCATGAGAAACTATAGATAAAGCAGCCTGCCTGATTTCTGATACCTTAAATGTTTCTGGTATCTAAAAAAGAAAACAGATAAGGAGTATTTAGCTGTAACAAATGATGAGCAGGCAACTTCTACAGCTGCTTTATAATGAAAAGAAATCTTTTAATTAGATCCAAATTATAAAAAATAAAGCTCAAAACTTTCTACATTGTTTTGATGAAAATAATAGGTATTATTCATATTGATGTCATGGTAGCTCATGAAAGTTAGCTATTTGAAATAAATTATCATATATCTAAAAACTATTTTATAACATTTCTGAAGAGTACTATTTTTCCTTTTTCTAAGGGAAAAGTATAAAGCACGCCCCAAAGTACTCACCCTGGCTACATCTGGTAAGCCATTTGAATGATTAAAACTTCATGCTTGTTTCATGCCACAATTTACATTTATGTCTCAATTTATATTGCTACAGCTATACAATTTAAAAATTGAATTTATAAACATAGCACTATACATTTTAAAACTTCTTGTTCTACAAGTAACCATTTAAAAACATTTTTAAGTTAAGTAAGGAACACATCACCAAAAAGACAGTTTGTTAGAAAATTTCTTGAGTGATACGGTAAATCAAGCCTAAGAATTAAGACACTGTTATCATTTCTGAGCAATGTAGACCATGTCTTCACATGACATGTACATGCACATAGCAATACTCTATTCTAATGAAAGAGATGCAGTTGAGTCTACGAGTGTTATCCAAAATATGCCAAAGGACACAAATGCACTGCCAAGCAGAGTTAAAAGAATCTAACAAAGCTTTGTGTGAGTTTTAAAAACATTGTTGGCACTCAACTTCTATTAATTAGACACAGAATGATGGAGTGCTAATAAATATTCAGCAAAATAAGTGAACAGAGCATATACTACTTAAAATGTGTATTAAGCAGAAAGATAAACCAAAGTATCTGCTGCCATACATGAACTCCAAGACTTCAGTCTC
Source organism: Phocoena phocoena (assembly GCF_963924675.1). Lineage (NCBI taxonomy): Eukaryota > Metazoa > Chordata > Mammalia > Artiodactyla > Phocoenidae > Phocoena > Phocoena phocoena. The sequence continues at coordinate 31,931,515 of NC_089222.1, read as the reverse complement.
TATTTTTAAAAGTTAAAAATAAAATTTATACAACATTTCTGTGAGAAAACAAACTGTTTTAGGGGATTATAAAACAGTAATGCAGATCTGGTGAATTCTAGCAAACAAGCTTAAGGTTAAATTTTCTTGCCGAGAATTAAACAATGACTACTACTTTGATACCTTAGTCTTTTCCTTCCTCCAATTTCTTAATATGAAATAACATTTTGCTTTGAGTCACTAAGGCTTTTACAGAGAAATCATATAAAATGGCACAAAATTAAAATAACTGTAGGTAGTTTATTTTATAAAATATGTTTTTACATTAAATACACATGGGTAAGGGGATATTTCATGTAATAAAATCCAATAGAAAAAGCCCTTCAAAAAATACATTTTTAAGTGCAGTAAAAAGGAAAGTATGTCTATATTCTATTTAAAATATAGTTTGTCCTTTTGGTTTATTTTCCTGCTTTGTCCCATGCTAGATACCATGTGATTTCCCCCCCTCCTAAAATAATAAACATCAGTTTTAATGATGAGAAACCATTACAGTACAAAGCAGTTCATGCATACACTTTCGCATGTATGCATTCCATATGAAAGTATTCATACCTATCCCAGAGGTTCTTTGATTCCTGAATCGTGTTCAAATGGAACGCTTGGAAGAAAGCAGTTGAAGGATTCCTGTGAGATCCAAGAATCAAATGGAAATGAAGTTGAGAAACTACAGTAAAATCACTTACTTTTCAAAAAAAGATGGAAAACTAATGAGAACCTACTGTATAGCACAGGGAACTCTACTCAATGCTCTGTGGTGACCTAAACGGGAAGGAAATCCAAAAGAGGGGATATATGTATACGTATAGCTGATTCACTTTGCTGTACAGTAGAAACTAACAGAACGTTGTAAAGCAAATATACTCCAATAAAAATTAAAAAAATAAAATAAACTCATTTCCCCAAAAATTTAAAAAAAAGATTTTAGATTTCTAATACCATGCAACTGCTTTAATAAAAAGAAAAAAAAACCCACATAAGCTTGATTAAAAACATTTCGAAAGAAATTTTAAAACTGGACAAAATCCAGCAGACCCTAACAATTCAGGATCACAGTTCTAAAAAAAAGGCGTAATACAGATAAAATGAAATACTAACTAGCACCCAGTTGTGTGTGTATATATTTACATACATATGAATGTGACCAGTTCATAGCCAAAATCAACAACTACTCTGTATCAGATGCCTTTATAAATCCCTACACATTTAACAGTTTAACAAAGCTGTTCTCAGGTACAGTATTCATGTAAAATTAGTTAAACAATAGCTTCATGATATGAAAATTCTTCATAGGACCTATTTGACAGGATTTGATGGTGACCAATGAGTCCTTTTCTGGGTTGGACTTGACACAATTTCCACCTTCAGAATTCATTTATTTATGGGTGGTTTCTCTGGGTTAAGGCAAAAAATGGTGCTGCAATTGGAGGGCAGACTTCTAACTTCCTGCATTTGTACAGTGCCCCTTTAAGGGGTAAGAACTTATACACCATTATCACCATCCAGTTCTACTATTCCCTGGAGACACATTCCCTAGGGCTATAACTATAGAATCATAATGGGGCAAGCTCTCAGCAGGCTGGTTTCACCTCACATCTCAGAAGTTCTCAGGAGACTAACCTTTTGACAAACCTGCTCTCTAACAGTTCTGTCTCCACCTCAGCATATTTCCATGGTCTCCGCCACTCCCAACCCATACAATAAGGAGCCAACAAAAACTTGCCACATCACTTCTAAAATTCCTGACCGGTGCTGTAGCAGAATAACAGCAGCAAGCTAAGAATACTGTATACCAGACACTATTCTAAGTGCTTTACATTTATTAACTCAATACTACAACAGCCCTAAGAGCTAGGTGCTACTATTATTCCCATCTCACAGATAAGGAAACTGGGTCAGACAGAAGTAACTTGCCCAATGTCACAGAGCTAGTTAAGTGGCAATCTGGTCCCAGGGTTTATGCTCTTAAACCACTATGCTAAGCATATAACAGAGTTAAATTTTAACCTCTCTAGGTCTGTCTCCATCAGTTAAATGGTGGTATTACCATCTAGCCTTGCAGGGTAATAGGTAACTAGTGCTCCTGGCATTTAGTCAATGCTCAATAAATGACAGTTATTATCTTTATCGTCAAAATGAGGTTCAGATACAACATGGCAATTCTGAGACCCTAACTAGTGCCTTAGGAGAGTCTGCAGTATTATTAGTACAATAAGAAAATGATTTCCAACTTCTACTGGAATAGCAATCAAGTATCAATGATCATCAAATAAAATACTCAATAGAATTCCATGACTTCAAAACTCATAGGACATCAAGACATATATTATCACATACATACACTAACAAACGTAAGGTAGATAGCTAGTGGGAAGCAGCCACATGGCACAGGGATATCGGCTTGGTGCTTTGTGACTGCCTGGAGGGGTGGGATAGGGAGGGTGGGAGGGAGGGAGAGGCAAGAGGGAAGAGATATGTGAACGTATGTATATGTATAACTGATTCACTTTGTTATAAAGCAGAAACTAACACATCATTGTAAAGCAATTATACACCAATAAAGATGTTAAAAAAAAAAAAAAAGATATATTATCAGGACTTCCCTGGTGGCACAGTGCTTCAGAATCCGCCTGCCAATGCAGGGGACACGGGTTAGAGCCCTGGTCCTGGAAGATCCCACATGCCGCGGAGCAACTAAGCCCGTGCGCCACAACTACTGAGCCTGCGCTCTAGAGCCCACGAGCCACAACTACTGAGCCCGAGTTCAACTACTGAAGCCCACGTGCCTAAAGACCATGCTCAGCAACAAGAGAAGACACTGCAATAAGGCCATGCACTGCAATGAAGAGTAGCCCTGGCTCTCCACAACTAGACAAAGCCCGCCCACAGGAATGAAGACACAAGACAGCCAAAACTAAATAAATACATAAACAAACAAACAAAACAAAACTTAAAAGACACATACTGGGGACTTCCCTGGTGATGCAGTGGTTAAGAATCCGCCTTCCAATGCAGGGGACACAGGTTCGAGCCCTGGTCTGGGAAGATCCCACATGCCATGGAGCAACTAAGCCCGTGCACCATAACTACTGAAGCCTGTGTGCCTAGAGCCCATGCTCCGCAACAAAGAGTAGCCCCCGCTCTCCACAACTAGAGAAAGCCTGCATGGAGCAATGAAGACCCAACGCAGCGAAACATAAATATAATTTTAAGAAGACATATATTAATCTACTGAATTGTAAAAAAAAATATTTTCTAGAAGGCATTTAAAATTTTGATCAGTAGGGTATCTTTTAGATGATCCAAATCTGGGAAAGGCAGATAGACACTAGATGCCAGTGTGTCACCAAAGCAACTGTTTGATTAACTAGGAGTCTCCAGTGCGTGTACTTCTTTTTGCTTCCCCTACTTCAACTCCTTTCTGTTCTTTTAACTGTTTCTCTACTTTTCTCCTGACTAGGTCTAAGGCAATTAAAGGCACTGATTGGACCTACTAATATCAAGAAAGAATTAAGAGGTTGCTGACTACTGTTTATTTAACAGCTTGTATCCTCTCAAGATATATTTGCCAGGCCCCTTTTTTTCACTGTACTTAGAAAATCAGTCTGCCAAATTAAATGAAAGCCAACTAAACCAACTGAAAACTCAATTTGGCTTTTTTACCAGGCTCACCCAAGACCATATGGGAATAAGTCTGCTATTCACACAGGTCTGTTTGGAGACTCTGGGTTTAAAATAAACAGAGTGACACAAAGAGGAAGGTAGTAAATACAAGAAAATAACAAAGAGTAAACTTGGAAGTTATTCTGCAAGTCTGGAATTCAAAATTCATTAAAGAACATTTACTATATATATATATATATATCTTTTTTTTTTTTTTTTTTTTTTTTGCGGTATGCAGGCCTCTCACTGTTGTGGCCTCTCACCGTAGCGGAGCATAGGCTCCGGACGCGCAGGCTCAGCGGCCATGGCTCACGGGCCCAGCCGCTCCGCATCATGTGGGATCTTCCCGGACCAGGGCATGAACCCGTGTCCCCTGCATCGGCAGGCGGACTCTCAACCACTGCGCCACCAGGGAAGCCCTACAATATATTTTTAAGGGAGATATTTTTTAGAAGAACTTCAGATCCCCTGATTTTGGAAAAATATATACATATATATTTAATTTGAATCAAATTCAAATGCCAAATAAATTGGTTTTAAATAAAGTCGCATGACTTTAGTTATGAAATTCCAGAATTTTTACAGCATAGATACTAATAACGAAATGTTTCTCATAGGTCAAATGTAGAAGTGAAAAGAGAACATATCTGCAGTTAGTCGTGTATCTTGGGGGCGAGAAAAATAACTGTGAAATAAAATACAGCACTATAAATGGACTTAAAAGTCTTCAGAACGTGTCAACAAATACACTTAGGTTGCAAAAGCTGGCAGTTAACAATTCCTTTTTACATATATATTCAAAATGAATAAGCCATATGGAGTTATACAATCTATGTAGTGTAAAAATTTTTAAATACTTGAGATTCCAAGGATAAACATTTAGTCTTACTATAAAATATGAAATTTCTGGTTTCTGGAATACTTAAGCTGGGATGTTATCCATAAACTGATTTTTCGCAAATAGCAACAATTAGTCTCAAAACATTGATTAGCAGCACAGATTAAAGGAGTGTCTGTGAAACCTAGTTGATCAAGAACTTCAAAAGAGCCGTCTATAAATACTGAAGGGCCTGATCATCAAAGACTTCTGTTTGGGAATGGCATAAAATTGAGGAAATTAATAAGAGTTCATGGAAAACACTGTTAATGGGGATCATTTCAAGTTTACAGTCTATGAAATCTGAAGGCACCAAGAGGCAAATGATACTAAAAATGTGTTAGAAATATTGAATTTTATGCAGCTTTGGTCACAAATTCTCTTCTGCTCAAGAAATAAAATTTGAAAACAGTTCTCTAACAACATATTTGATGTCAACGTAAGCTACTAAACTCAATATAAAGCCAATCAAGCACTTCTTAGGAAGACTCACCTAAAACACTGTTTTCCTATTTGTAGAAAATTTTCCAAACCAACGAACAAAATACTTCTTTTCTCTCTGACTTTATATACTGAACAGTCTGTCATGATAATCACCAAGTACATAAAGTAGTACATGAGAAAGTAACTTAAATGTGACATATGTCTACCTGCTAAACTAAGATACTATCTTTGTAGGGTAACTAACATAATAGCGAGGAGAAACATCCGTATATATTCTACCTCAAAACTAAGCTAAAAAATTCTTGACGCTTAAGGAATGAGGTACATGAGCCCTCTCCTCAGCAAATACCTTCTCCTTCTCTTATGTCAAAGCTCAACTTCAGAAATCTCTAAATAGAAACCAGGGAAATACAGTAAGCCGAGGAACAAGGGCCATCTCCAACGTTATCATCTAGGGATTTTAAATGATTTGAAAAATATCCTTTAGGTAAAGGGTTACAACACAACAGATCAGGGCAACAGAAGCTTTTCCTTCATCCTATCTTACGGTCAGTAAAGTAATAAAACAAAACTAACTCCTGGAATATCCAAGAGCACTGGCTTTGGAGTCAGAAGGCCTGAATCTGACCTTATGCCTTGTGTGACTTAATAGCTGTGTGACTCAAATCCTTAGCGCCTCAGTTTCCGTAATCCATAAAAAAGGGGAGAAAAACACTCATTACAGTTACTAAAAAGATAAAATGAGATTATGTATACATACGGTCTGAAACAATTAAGCCTGGTCTATGTTTAACATAGGGTTATGATTTCCAAATATGCTGTATAAAGATCAACTTTTGGTACAGTATCTTAACATATACCAAATATTTCATCATTATTAAGGTACTACTGAGGCAAACAGAACACTTAAGGCAAACAGAATTCATAAACTTAGAGCCAGGTATACCAAGCTATTTAGTACATTCCATTGGAGAATTCCACCTCTAGGATTCAGAGATCCCCCAGGACTTCCTTATACACCACTTTACCACAAGATTTTAATTAAAAATACAATAATCACTAAAAAGCGTATTGAAATGGTTCCAAGATACATACTACTTTAACAATAAAAGCTTCAAGAAACACCTTAACAGCAACCACAGACTTAAACGATAAAAATTTCCATTTCTCTCCGTGACATTTAAACCCTTCACTCTGATTACTGTCAAATTAATCACATCATGTTCCAAATCTGACATATTCTCACTCTTCCATATTGTTACACAAAACTGCCTTCTACTTGGAAAATCATCTGCTTCTCTCATCAGTGACCTAATCGGAATGACTCTTAAGATTCAACTCTAGAGTTAGCTTCAGAAGAAAGCAAAATAATGGGTTGCTTCTGAGGACAGAAATTGGGTGGCTGGAAGACAGAGGTAGCAGAATGGCTTTCAATTTATATTCATATATTTTGAATTTTGAACTGTATAAATATATTGCCTATGCAGAGAATAAGTTGATTTTAAACAGAAATCAGTCTAACTACTTCATCCCCACACAAATCTGACTTGATGTCCTAAATTGTTCCCATTAATAACTTAAATTTACTCCATCACAGCCTATAACTTATATCAAAGTATGCAACTTCAAATCGTAATTATTTTCATATAGCCTGAGATCTTGGAGGGCAGGATAGTTTTATTTCTGTATCCCAGTACTTACTACTCAGAAACCACAAAGAAAGTTGAATGATTCACATATTGCCACTTTAAATGTTTTCCTGGGCATTCAACCTACTTAACGAGTATCTGCAAACTTCATTTTTTGTCACATAATAGTCTGGGGGCAGGAAAAGGGTTTGACCAAGAGGAAGGTTTAAGTTGGCAGCTCTCTCATGAAACATGTCTATGTATGGACTCATACTCAGGGAATCTTAAAATCTGACCAAAGGCTCAAATTCTAATTTTACCAATGAGGAAAACCAAGAAAGTTAAATGACTTGACCAAAGAAATCAGCTAAATGGTGGAAGAGCCAGGATTAGAACACAATTTGCTGTACCACTTAACTACATCATGAGTTTTCTGGCCTGAAACAATGTCTCCTTTTCTCTGATTATATCCATGCCATCCAATTACATTTTTGGATCAAAACTAAACATTCTTGGTATGGTTTGTAGCATATCAAGAGTTGATCTGGAAAAACAGTGTACACACTGAAACACTGATGTTTCTGTGATGTATGTTTGCCATACATACTGTTTTAGGTTATGCATGATTGTTCACAAATCACTTGCATACCTCATTTAATCCTCTCAAACTCTCCAAGGTAGGTATTATCCCCATTTTTCATATGGGAAAACAAGGCTTAGAGGGCTAAATAACTAGCTCAAGGTCAAATGTCTCAAGTATGTGGCACAGTTGAATTTCAGCCCAGGCATGCCTGACTCCATTGTCTATAATGGTTACTCATATGATATACTATAGTACATAATTAAACACACTATTGATTTATTTGATCAGGAGCCCCCTCTCCTTTTTTTGCTTTTGTTTTGTTTCCAAAAGTTAGGTAGACCATATAACATGGATTTGTTTTGGTTTAACTTACAAAACCTGTTAGTAAAACTGAATTCTAATTCTACTTAAGAAATTAGTCAGCCTTAAACTTTGTTTTGGGTATCCTTCATGCACAGATTAAACAATTTACTTGTGTAATAATGAAGATGGATAGCCTAAACCTTTACAAAGAACATTTAAAACACACCAGCATTATTTCTAATAATTGACACATTAATCGTAGTCTCTCTTCTATACGTCAATACTCTTTAGTCAAATTACAGTGAGAGCTTATAGGAAAGGAGGCTTTAAGTAATTTAACATTCAGACTTCACTTATTTGTCTTGCCTACTCTGATGAGTATAAACCATCAAGACATTTACTAATCGTATATGTCCGAGGTGAACAGTATTAAATTAACTCAATCATCTACAGAATTTTCACATACCTGTCATATACAAATGTACAACTTAAAGAATGTGAGTTCATTCTTTTTAACAAACGGTAGCTTGAGTACAAAGATATAAAACTAAATACTTTTATCTGATTTGGGGCTTTAAATTTGAGAGATAAGCAATCCAGAGTAGCATATATGAAATTTAATTCACCTGATTTAAAAGTAGATCTTATGCACATACTTTTTAGAGGTAAAGCAGATAATCAATATACCTTTAATATTACCAGCCAAATTTGAAGTGTGTAAATTATATCATGAAAATCACATAATGATGTATGGGAATGATATAAATTGGTTACTGTTCCTAAATCTTTACGGAGGAGTCCCAATTTTTACCCTAAGCAATGCCAGATTAAGAATATAACAAATAGAGTAATCTCAATCTGGTATGTTCAAGAATTGCTGTGGGAGGGCTTCCCTGGTGGTGCAGTGGTTCGGAGTCCGCCTGCCAATGCTGGGGACGTGGGTTCGAGCCCTGGTCTGGGAGGATGGCACATGCCACGGAGCAGCTGGGCTCGTGCGCCACAGCTGCTGAGCCTGCGCTCTGGAGCCCTCAGGCCACAGCTACTGAGTCCGCGTGTTGTAACTGCTGAGGCCCGCGCACCTGGAGCTCGTGCTCCTTGACGGGAGAAGCTGCGGCAGGGCACCATGGTGAGGAGTGGCCTCTGCTCGAAGCAGCTGGAGAGGGCCCCAGAGCAGCAACGAAGACCCAATGCAGCCAAAAAAAAAAAAAAAAAAAAAACACAAAAAAACAACAACAGAATTGCTGTGGGAAAGGCCTAAATTATACCAATGATTCAGGAATGCATATTCTTTGTGATGCGGTAATTCGTATTACACCATTTAAAAGAACAGCTTCAAATCACAAGTCTACTGGTTTAGTATAAAGAAAAACAAACTTAAAGGATTTATTCCAATTCAGGAAATTCGCTACACAGACCCCTTAAATATTGTCATCATTAAGATTTCTTATTAAAAATCTGCTCTTCCAAAAATAAAAAATCTGCTCTTCCCATTAATAAAAAATTACTTAGAAACATCATGGTTCAGGCTACATTTAACCAGACACACCTGTTTTTGTAAAGCCTCTCGTATTTCGAGAGTAACGCAATTAAGAAATAAATGTATCTGTTTGGAAGAGGAAATACATACTGGTCTAAAACAATTATTAAAAGAAGGAATTAGACCACTACTCCTCACTATTAACATGTGTTCCTATTCCTTCTGAGACCGTATTTCATGTCATTTCACTACCTTTACTTCTGTGTTGGTTACCTGCCGTTACTTCCTACTTCCACAACGCCCCAGCTTCTACCATTTCGGGAGAGAAAAGTCAAGATCCTTTTATACTCCCCTATCAACCATTCCTCAGGGAAGAGATTCACTCGTTTCTTTACCATCTGATTGGTGGGGCTGCTCTTTGTTACTCGAGGACTCTATAGAGCATGACTGCTTCCAACCTCTTTTGGTGCTGAGAAAGACTAAACTCTATTCTAAATTACCAAGTAACAGATCCATAAATCCAGTATCATGTTTTATCATTTCCAAATTAGTGCTATCAGAATTCTCAAAGAACAAATAGATTGGTATTACATTTATTCTCATAAAGGAGAAAGCATATATCCCACTATCAGTACTGTGAAAAAACAAAAATGACTTCTCATAAAGGCAATTTAGTTCAAGATACCCTCCCCATCCCTTACAAGAAAAAGACAGTGTTAATAAATTAGTTACTTGGAGTGTGTCTTCTCCACACACATAAAAACCCTTATATTTTCTAAAAAGTTAACCAATGTTCAGCCTATACAATTTAGTTCACACAAAATTTTAAACAATGGTGTATCACTGTGAATAAAAAAGGCCATGCTCCCACTTATACAACTCTTGGTTTTAGGAATTTCAGGCACTTTTGGATCATCGGCCTTTCTGGAAATCTGTGATAATTTCCTTAACTTAGAGCCACGTTTATGACTAAAGCATATCAACATGGCACCCTGATGAATGCATCAGTATCATTTTTATACTAAATAATGATGTCACTCATACACAGGAGATACTACACTTTGATTACAAAATCCTTACTTACTTAGATAGGCCTAAGATGGTACCTGGCATGTGATTTAAACATCAACTGTAAAGCTGCAAGACAAAATTACCTCCACACTTCAATACTGATAAAGAACCATAAGCTCCCAAAGAAACACAGATTCAAGTTAAGGAGCTTTCATTTTTAAAGACTAAATGCAGTAAGACTTTTTCAGAGTTCTAAAAAGTTCCCTACAGATTTTTGAAACAAAGTAAGAGTGACAGTTCTGCCTCCTCATATACATTTACATAATCCTCTCTTAAATGTCAGGTTAAAAAAAAAAAACTCCATTAAAAGAAATGTGTATATATGTATATCTCATACATACATCTATATATATATATGAAGTGTACAAACAAAATCTATATTTATAGCACATACCAGGACACACTATTTAACACTCAGAATTTATAATATTTTATCAGCAGTCAATAGCAAACTACACAAATAAAACTATTAACAAGATATAAAGATATCTGCCACTAGAGGATCCTTACAATCAGGTTTCCAACAGTCTTTTGGTTGCAGTTGACAGTTCACAATTGCAGCCATTCATAAGAGTTCCTGGCATGTGGCCTACAGAGTTCAGATTGGTCAGCTATCTATGGAAAATGATCTGTACCGTGTTCCTTTTCCAAAAGGGCCAGTAATATTTTGCACCTCCCCCTATTTAGCAAATAGGAGTCTGTTAAGCGTGTAGGTAAACAAATTTTGTAACGTTCACTGTAAAAGTGTCTATGCATTTTTTTATGAACTATATTTTCAACCATTATTATATCCTCCAGTTTAAACAAAATCAATTTGAAGAATCTCAACAACTGACCATAAACTAGAATGATATATAAACTTCATGCTAATTAATACCATATGGTCAATCGGCAATGTTAACTCACAAATTTAACACTTTTCTTATTTTGTATATACAACCATCACCCCTTTTAAAGGTATGATAGTATATAAGGTCTGATTCTTTAAAATAAATGGTCTCAGAATGAGCCAATACAGATCCTTGTATTAAGTAATGTGAACAAAATCACAAGACAGAGTGCTTAATATATCAACTTAAACCACCTGATCTTTTTGTTAATCTTCCATTTTCCTTCCTTTTCTCAACGAAATAGACTGTGTTTACTAACGTCTTAATGGTTTTTAAAAAGGCAAACATCTTTTTTTACAAATATTTTCTAAGGATCTGAAATTTGTCAACCTATTAATAATTACTCAAGACCTCTCACTCCAATGTTTTATTTTACATCTGAATGACTGCAAATAAAATTGTACGAAGATTTTAATTTAAGAAGGCAACCGAAAATCACATTAAAATCACGATTTTGTTAGTACTATCTCCTCAAAAGTAGTCATCTCAGTAATTTAAACATACGCCTGGAAAAACTGTGTTACTTAATTTCAAGAATACAGCTTTAAAAATGCCCTCTCTTTTACAAAGGCTTTCCATTAAAAAACAAATTTAAAAAGACCCCCAAACTATTTCTACTTAATGGATTTATTCCTTCACCAGGTGTGTTGGTCCAGTGACAAAAACAGTCAAATGTGTAAGATTACATCTTGGAAACTGGCATGTTGAATTAGAAACCAATGAAAAGGCTATAACAAAAATTAGAAATGCACATTTGATAAGCAGTGAAGATTTTAAAAGACTGGGTGGGGGAGGGAAGCACCACATTGAAAATAGGACTATACACAAATGAAAACCCCTGCACTGGATTAACTGTTACAATTGATAAGAACACTAATACAGTCGTATCTGTAGTTCAAGTAGTCACAAGTTTGGAAATGAGATTCTTGAAATTCAACTTTTTTAATAAAGTAAGAGAAGAAATAAATGCATCTTTGTGGTCATACCCTAAAGAATACATCCCAGAGTTTCCATTTACCAACAGATCTTTCTGCTTCATACCATATCGTCACCAAAAAGTTCTGGGGAACGTAATTACAAATGCTGTAAACTGAGAGGTGTGAAGAGGAGAGAAAACACATTTTTCATTCATAGGTGTGCATGTGTTTTTGGGGTAGTGAGGGGTTGAGAAAACCAGTCATCATTTCTTGAAGAGATACAGTGTACAACAGGAACAGAGAGGTAGTAAGCAAATGGTTATTTACCAACCCATCACAAAAAAACTGGCTTCTGGCAGCTAGAAAAGGGAAGATGCCTGTTGACTATTACCAAAGGTGAACAAATAAACTCAAGTGGCATTTCAGGTGTGCCCCTACGTGTGAAAAGTGAAACATGGCAGAAAATGTAAAGAGGGATATTTGAATGGCTTGTGGAATCAGTGTCTTTACTTGGTAGTCCCATCCATATAAAATTTCTCCATGACTAGCTAGCTGAGCTCACTCATGGACACGTGGTACTCTCTAAGAGTTCTTAAATGGAAGAAAGACTCCCCACAAGCAAGTCACCTACAAAAAAAAGATGAACTTTGAATTATAAAAGGCAAAGATGATGAATTTCAGTGAGCATTTTTCAAACGAAAAGAAGTATATAACAAAAATACAAAGCTAATTCAAAATGAAAAAGAAAAGAATGTGAAGGAACTCAGAATAGGAAGAAAAAGCTTTAACAGCTCTCATTGTAGTCTACATACCAATTATTCAAGAAATCCATAAAAATAGTTCTGCTCTTTCAACACATCTAAAATTAACCTCTCTCAAAACAAAAACCTCAGAAAATAAATTTCCAACTGTAAAGTACCTGAAACTTTCTCTGTAATTTTTAAATGTAATATCTGGTAATAAGTCAGTTTTTAAACATTTGCATTATACCATTACATCAAATTTTCATGTGACATTTCCTCAAAACCACTTAAAATCCTCATTAAACCATAACCAAACATCAATTGTAGTAGAATTGGTATAGTAATACACCAATTTTCCCTTAAACTATTTAAAAGCATCCCCCCTAAATACAGGGAGCCAATTGTTAACGTTTATACTTTTACTGTAAAATTACTCTAATTTCAAGAACTACAGCTTTCACTACTGTCAAGAGTCTCCCACCTCCCTTGACTGTAGTAAAAAGATTGATGGAAGATAAGAACATCTTTCCAATACACTTTTTGCTTTAAAAAAAAAAAAAAAAGCATCTTAAAGAAGTCACTGGGAAGCCTCCTGACCTTCTATCCTCTTTTATTAAAGGGCTGAAGAAGATATGATCTTCAAAGCCGGATTTGACATTTCACCATTATCTCTCCAGCCTTTCCAGATACACTGGAGGAGATACCTTACGTGGCTCTTTCTCTACTAGAGGGCTTTCTGTTTTTCCAGAATGGGAAATGTTTAACTAATTTTATCTCTCAGTCTCAAAACTCACACCGACAAAACACTCTGCCATTAAGTGTTCAAGTGTGATTGATATCTAATAAAGGGACAATCCTACACGGCATAACCTACTAGCCGCCACTTCTAAATTGAGGATTAAACTAAAATCCACCCTTCTGAATGAACAATGTTGCATTCCTATCCAATTTAGTGCTTCTAAACAACTGTGACACCAATTCTCTCCTTACACATCTTTTTTAACATCAGCAATCTAAAATTAATGTTTTTTCAAGAACCGATGAATCAATTTTACTAAACACAAACTTATTTTTATATTTAGAAACATTAAGGGCCTCAAATTGAGAAAAGAACCCCCCACAGTTGCATCCTAAACTACAATGTCCGGTCAAGCATTCCCATCAAATATTTCAAATAAGATTTCCATACCTGTCTTCATCACCATCAACAGGAATAGCTATGCTGAATACAGAGGTGGAGAGACTGTTCATAGGTGTTAACTGAAGGGGGTTTGCCAGGGCATCTGCAACAGGAGGCTTCACAACAGGCTTAATTTCAGCAATGAGAGAAAGTGGTGGTTGAGGTAGGGGTTCGGATTTTCTTCTAGTATCGTCAACTTGCCCGACTAAAGGCTGGGTCTGAGTCTGAAACTGGCTTAGATCAGACTGCGGTAGACTCGTCGGTGCACTGGCCGTGCCTGGCGCTAAGGGCAGCCCCACGTGCTGGATGATGCTGCCGCTCCTGCTGACCGGAGGATGGCTGCCCAGCTGCTGCGCCTGGGCCAAGGGCGCGGGTACATTTGGCATAGTAACAGAAGTGGTAGACACACTAGGCACGCTGGGAGCGGGCGCGGCTGCAGGCACGTTCGGAACTCCGGGCACCACGGCGTGAGGGCCGCCGGGCACTGCCGATGGCGCGCCGCTGCCACCCATCTGCGGCGGAGGCGCGGGCTGCGACTGCCCGGCCCCGGCGGGAACCAGGCCCGACGGCGCCGCGCCTCCCACGGCAGCCGGGAGCACTCCGGCCGGCTGACCGGGCGCGGCCGGTCCGCCCTGCGCGGGGCCCGGCCCCGGGGCCACGGCTTCGCCAGGCAGGGAGGCCGCGCCCATCATCTGCGCGCCCGTGGAGGAGGCGTTCTGGCCGGGGCCCCCGGGGAGGCCGGCTGCCGCGGCGGGGCCCGCTCCGGCGCCCGCGGACGAGGGCTGCGCCGGGCTGGGCGGCTGCAGGCCGGCCACGTGCGGCTGCAGGTACTCACTCTGGCCGGCGGGCTGGACGGGCAGCAGATGGCCCGGCGGAATCTGAGCCTGGGGATACGCGAACTGCTGGGGCGGCGGCGCGGCAGAAGCGCCCACGGCCGGGCCGGGCTGCGGAGGCAGGGCCAGGCCGGGCTGCGCCAGGGTTACATTCGTCAGCGGCAGCCCCTGTCCGTTGGGCCCCGGGGGGACGGAGCCAGGCGCGGCGCCCTGGGGCTGGCTGGGTGGCGGGGCTGCCATCATCTGCGGCGGCCCGGCCGCGGCTCCCGGGAACGGCGGCAGCGGAGCCGAGCTCGGAGCCACAGCCCCACCTACGGGCGGCGGCTGCGGCTGCGGCTGCCCAACGCCAAAACTCTGCGGCGGGGCCGGGGCGGGCTGGCTCATTTTCTCCGACGGGGGTAGCTGTGACACAGCAGTCAAGGAACTGTCAGTTCCCGAGTCGGGCCCGTGCGCCCCCGGCATGGAGGCCACCACCACCACCACGGACCCTCCGGTGGCGCCCAGGCCGCTGTCCCGATCCGCAGCCTGATCAAAAGTATTGCTGTGCCTAATGCAATCCCCGGACCGGGTCAGGACGCTGCTGTCGGAATCCCGCTCATAGTATTCCATGCACGTCCATCGGCCGCGTCTATACGGCTCCCCGCTGCCGTGGTCCAGCTTGATCACGCGGAAACGGGAACTACAAGTGGTGGGGGGCTGCGAGGGGGCGGCAGTCCCTGGCCCGGCGGAGGGGCCCGCGACCGGGGGGGCTCCGGCGGCCCCTGAGGAGGGGGCCGAGGGGGCGGCCGCCGCTAGGGTACTGGCCAGCGCCCCAGCCACGCTGCGGGCCGAAGCGGCTCCTCCTCCGTTGGCGGGAGTGGCCGCCGCGGCCGCCAGCTGACCGTCCAGGACGAGGTTGGGGGAGACGGTACCGGGAGTCTCCGCATCCCCAACATTGTTGAGCGTCTCTTCGGAGGAGCTGCGCTCGCAGACCTCCTCGGGGCCGTAATCCGTGGCCCGAGAAACATCGAATATCTCGGAGGAGACGTCCTCTGTGCGTGACTCGTCCGGATCGTCCAGGCTCTCGGTGTCCTCGGTGATGCTAGTGGCCACCTGGGCTGTGGTGACACTGGTGATCTGGAAGCAGCTCTTCTTCTTGGCCGGCATCTTGGACATGGTGAGGAAGGCTGGAGGGCAGAGAGGCACGCCGCCTCCTCTGCGATCTTGCCGGAAACCAGGAAGGGCAGAGCAGGGCCCCCAAAGACAAAGTCCGCGTCCGCGCTGGGGTCTGAGGCCCGCCGCTGTAAGAGTCACGGGTTGATCCGTGCGTCGGTCGCTCCGCGAGACATCCTCCTCCCGTTTCCTTCTCCGTGTCGGTCTCTTCGGCTCTGCCCCCGTCTCACTCGCGCGGCGGCTCCTCCTTCCTTCTCGCCTCCCGCAGTCGCGGTGCCTCAATTCAGTACCCCCAGTGGCGGCGAAAGCGCGATCCCAGGGGCGGGCCGGCTGCTTCCTCCTCGCGTCTCCGGGCCGCCGTGGTCAGTCCAGCTCGGCGCTCCGCGCGGTCAGCAGGCCTAGGCTGGGGGTGGGAGTGGGAGGGCGAAGGGGAGGAGGCGGCGGCGGCGTGAGGGGCGGTGCTGTCCCGCTCCTCGAGCCAGTGCCGGCGTCAGCTCCGGGCTCTCGGACGCCGAGAGGGAAGAAGGAGGAGTGGCGAGTCCGGAGCCGGGGATTCCTGATTCAGCCAGGAGCCGCGGGCGGGCGGCGGAGCTTCGGTGTGGCCGGGCGGCCCTCCCTCCCCGGCTCTAGCCGGAGCTCAGCCCCAGGGACATGTCGACTGTCTCTGGCGGAAACCCGCTCCGGGGGAGGGGAAAGCCGGCTCGGTCCTCCCCTTACAGGGGGAGCCACCCCCGCGGGCGGGCGGCGGCGGCGGCGGTCTCGGCCTCCCCTCGCGGCTCTTGAGAGAATGAGGGGCGGCGGCCGGCGGGCCGGCAAGCGGGGGCGCTCTGGCTGTGTGAGGTAGCGGCGGTAGCTTCTTCGGCTCCTCCTCGGTGCAACCGGTTCGCAGGCTCTGGAGAAACTGAAATTCAAACTGCTGAAGCGGCGGCTGCAGCTCCCTCCCCTCAGCCAAGATGGGGCTGAAATGGCCGCGCCAGGGATGCTGGGAGGAGCAGCAGCCCGGCTACCGCCGCCGCTGCTGACTAAAATGCCGCCGCTGCCGCAGCCGTCGCCAGCGCCGCAGCCGCCGCCGTTCCGTGACGCACCGGCGTCGTGACGTCACCGCCCCGCCCCCTCCGGTTTCCTGCAGAGTTTCGCGTGGAGGCTGGGGGGGCGATGGGCGGGGCTAAAGGTTAAAAAAGGGGAGCGGTTTTTTTTTTAATTTAAAATTTTTTAAAATTTAAATTTTGCGCTATAGGTCTTTAAGAGTTGAAGAACTAAAGACTCTTACATTCCAAGCCTAGAAAAACTTAGAGCCGCGCCAATCGAATGTTTTTATATCGGTTTATTCCGAGACACTGAAGACTGGAGGTCATGTGCTTGCTGTGTCTAATGTTTAGCAAAATCTTAGTGAAACAAGGCGATAGGAATGGGGGCTGCGGGGGGGGGGGGTTAGCTAGGATAAGGAGGGAGACGGCTGGAGGAACCGAATCACTTAAAAAAGTCTTTCCTGATAAGAAATGTTATCCACTATAGTCAGCGGAGTGAAACGTTGAGAGAAATGGGGATGATTAACCAAGAATAGCAAGCCAGATTGAGTCAGAAAAAAGATCTTATAGCCAGAAATTCTGTCTCCAACAATGGCATCAGGAGATGGTTTCTTGCCCAGGGTGAGGTCAGTTTAAAAAAAGATTGGAGGTTACCAACATATTCCTAATTTTCCTGAGTTTGTTGTGATTCCAGCATCGAAGAGTTCATTTAAACATCTTGAGATTGTTTTTACTTTCAGCGTGAAATCAGCTTATGGGCTCCATAAATGTAGAACCTACTGCGTTAAATAGTTGTAGCTCTTTCTTTTGTTTATTCTAAAACTCCTAGTTGGAGCCAGAGTGTTAGATGTTTTGGATTGGGCCATGAACAATCAGAACAAGTTAGAAAGCACCCTTTCCTGTCCAGAAAGCAGCTATGAAAGTACTGGAGAATTTATCATTTAGTTGCCTTCTGGTGAAAGAAAATGGTAAGGCCATTCTTTTAAACAGTTAAAAGAGGAAGGCGGCTCTTGAACTTTGACATACTAATACATCATTTAGGTAAAATCTAAAATGTCTTGATGGAATTCAAAATTTCATATCTATTACAGCTTTAGCAGTAATACCATGATGAGTGACATAAACCAGTTAATCACTGTACTCAGTTCTCTAATCTTTGAAGAATAGAAATACTTTTTATCCCAAAGGATGTTTTGGTAATTAAAATTTACAGAGAATTTTTTAGGTCCTTAGTTGTAAATAATATACAGAGATTTGTCATTTAACTTTAGTAGAACCCATGTCCTCCATACCCAAGTGACTGAGGTCAGGATGTGAAATAAGACCACATAATAACATCCCTGTTTCTTAAGGGGGTGGGAGAGAGTAAAGTAACAAAGTGTAACATTATGCTGCTATTGTGGCAGAGATAGCTAATGGAATGTTTCACTTCTAAATCTGTAATTTCAGTAATTGTTAGAGACAGTTTTCCATCAGTAAGGTAGATCAACTGGTTACATCCAATATAAATTTATAAAAACTTAATTTCATTTTGGATTAATTTCCCAGATTGTTAAAAGGGATGACCATTGGGTGATGCTGACTGTGCAGCTTTTGGAAAAATAAGTATTGTATGCCTGCTTGTCCCATTACGTTATTTTATAACATCAACTTCTTGATTCCTTGTTATGATACTCTTAAATCGCACATTTAAAGGAATCATCTTAAAGTAATCTGTAAGACCGTTTCTCCTTAAAGAACATGTAAAGAATTTATTATGAAATGAAAATGATGACAAAGATAATTTAGAAGACATCAGTAATGGGCTATATTTCTGGTAAGGGTGGGGTTAAAGATGTTAAAAGACATCTAGCAAAAAAATAAGATTTATAAAGTTAAAATGTTTTATTTATCTGTTTAAGGATTTGTGTGTGTTTAAACTAATAAAATAGTTCTCTTGAAAGTAAGTTTTCCAAAAGCTTTAAAGGCCCTAGCTTCTTTTATACATTTGCTCTTTAAAAATGTAAGGAACTTATTGCATAAAACTTCTATTAAGAAATGATAAGAATTCTGGTTGTTGCAAATAAGTGTGAAATCATTTTATAGAGAGCAAAAAATCATATAACTGCAAAAAGCTATGTAATTTCTGGTTGTTCCACAAAAAATTAAAAGCTGTCACGTAACTAATTAAAATGATAGAAAGCAGGATGTACATGCAAGTATGTGTGTGTGGAGAGTTCATAATAAGTAACTCGTAACTCTGTAGTCTAACACACTGGAACTGGGGAGATCCTTGGAGTTCCATACCTCAAGACTAGGGGTCTTACTGCAACTATCCTGGCTTCCTGTCTGCACCCAGAAACTTTAGGTGGAAACTGTGGGAATCCTTGGTTACTGCTCAAGGACCTCCAACTTGACTGTTCTACACTTTCTTCTTCCCTCAAAGATTTAATTTGAAAGATTTAATTTGAAGCAATGTATGAGAACATCATATTTAGGAAGAACAATGCAGGGGGAAAAATGACTTAGAAACTAAGGACTGTTTCCGCTGATTGGAAAAAGACAAAACAAAACAAAGCAAGAAACAACTATGGCAGCAAGATCTTTTCATCATTTGAGAGAATCCTATCCCCAAATTCTGCTAGGTTATCATCTAACCATATCAGTTACCAGATGGAAAACTGTTTCATAGTCACAACATCCTGGAATGTAAACTACAGATATACTCAAGAAAACCTGATTTTTTATTTTTCCAATGAATGCGTATCATATTTAAGTTAGTAATGGTACATTAATCCAAACACTCTGGGATAGAGTAAAGAAAATCATATTTTCAATAGAAATGAAGCAACTGTCTAGGTTAAGAGAAGTAACCTTTAGAATTAGTACTGTCAGTCAGACGGTGACATTTATTGAGCGTTCCCTTGTGTGCATTAGGAATTGGATAGCTTGTATCCCAGCCAACAAATTTTTCTGGGATTTAGAAATAACATGTTTATTTTCTATATTTTTATCACTAAATTGTTAGAGAAATACAAAGTGGAGGACTAGTTTTCAGGTTCCAAAAAGCGTTTGCTGGAAATAAATATCAGTTTTCTGAACAAGTAGTACTGGACTTATTACTACGTTTTACCTGGGGTTCCATTTCTGGAACAATATCTTATTAATAACCCCTTGCAGTGAAGCCGTTGTGTAATATTATCTAAAAAGGGGGAAAAAAAGGTAACAAAAGAGGACTAAGGCTAATGAAATTCCATGAATATGCTTATAAAGAAAAACATAATCTGATTGAGATGTACAAACTTTGAGAATGAAGTGTGTAAAATTTTCACATGTATGAAAAGTTCTATTAGCTACTCTTCTAGAGTTCAATATGCTATCAAACAATGATGTCTTTTTTTAATAGTGAAGATTTCCTGGAGTTCCAAAGACCTTTGAAGTTCAGGCAAAATAGAGCAATTTGGTGGAAGAAAAGGGTGAATTTTGAACTAATAATAAATATAATGTCCTATTAAAGCTTTTTTTCTTTTATTATGGAACTTAACTTAGAATCTAAAACATTAGTTCTGTGGTTTTGAAATCTAGCTTAAATGCTGCAGTGTAGGGCAACTTCAATAGAAAATCTATTAATGACTATATTCTTTTTTTTTTTTAACATTATATGTTACCATTTGGGATAAAAGAAATCTGTGTTGCCTAACTGGAGAGAATTTGAGATCAAGAGTAAGCTCCAGTTTTGCTATGGACTTGTTTTCTGACTGCTGACAAGTCTATATTAATCCCTCAGTTTCCCCATTACTAAAAAGAAGCAACATTGTGGTAAAGAGGCGTTAAACCACCAACCCCAGAGAAAGAATGGATGGAAAAAAATAACATGTGGCAGTGTTTTGGCATCTTTGGAAAGAACTCAATGTGATGCTACTGGCAGTAATGTTTTCAATACAATTTGTTAATTAAAAAGAAAGTTACAAAGTGTACATGATTTTAGGAAGAAGCCATATTCTGTCGTAGATGAACTAGTTATTTACAGACATTTAATGGCCTATCATTGGTAATGTGAAATCATCACCATCTATTCTGTCCTTCTTGTGTATATGAATTTGGTATATGCACAGATGTGATTATGTATCATTTCAAGTGATGACATACCTTTACTTTTAAGTTGTAACTTTAACACTCACAAAAGAGCATTGAAAGACATTGCCAATTTCTAGACTTCTGGGTTATAGTTCCCTATGTATGTTACTATTATCATCTTACAAAGTTTTTAAAAAGTGTGTTTGAGTGTAGAAACTTGTATAAGCTTTATATGGACACGAAGGTGGTCTAAGTGTTGTTGACTGATAATCTGTTGGTCGTTCTAACCTGGCTAATTGGACTGCTTTTAATTCATAGGAACAAAGGGTTGAAAGGCACAGATAGAATCTTGACTACTTTGTATTTGAAGTTACATTTTAATTCAAAACTATTTCTTTCATCACTGGAAACAAAACACTTTTAGCATTTAACTTTAGAATACTTGAAATCCTACTTTGACAGCATTCATTCTCATTAAAATCTCAACTCATGATCCATGTTTGCACAAGGATTTGGGTATTACTTAAAATGTCCGTGTAATGAGCTGCTTCTCTGCAAATTAATACTCACTTCCCTTCCCCATCTGTTGCCTGGGATCTTTGGAAAAGAAGGGAAATAAAGGAAAAATGCAAAATCAAGGTGAAATGTTAACCATAGGGTCCTTCCAGTTGTGGCCATGAAATCCCTAATGAATAATCATGATAGTATTACTATGACATCCATTTTGTGGCACATCCCTATTTTTAACCTAAATTGACTAGATACAAATATATTTTCATCTTCAAATATTTAGAATATTTTCTCCATCTTCGCCCTGTCTTTTCTGGATTTTGATACTAATTTTTCTTATTTTGCATACTCCAAATGTTTATTCACTGACTGATCTAATTCTAGATTTTTGTTTATAAAAATTTCATTCTTACTTGCTGTATAGGTACTCCATCAATACAACGGTTTGACCCTCAAAGGAAAAAATATTCAACCCTTTCCACAGAAATGCATATTTTCAAGAAAGAAATTATGTGGTAATGATTCATTCACATTATCCAAATATTCTCTACTGAATTTCTTTCATCTTAACTACTGTGTTTAAAATAATTTTGCTTTTTAATATTTCATTTGAAATATTATATTTTGGTGAAAGAAAAAAATCTCCTAGTAGCACCAGCCTTATATTTTGAACAAACAGCTTTAAATATCTACTTGTTCCTTCATTCAAAACATATTTAGAAGCCCACTATATGTTGGCTTCTTTGCTAGACTTGGGGAAAACACTTATACCCTTGTTCTAATAGGTCTTATGTTTTAGTAGGGAAACAGACACCAAATAAAAAAGTTGTAATTTCACATATTCATAAGTGCTAAGAAGAAACAAAGCAGTCATGGAAGGTGGGAGCCAGGGCACCTTAGGTGTGTGCCAGGTGGGCCCTAGGAAAGGCTCTTTGAGCCAAGGGCAAGCTTGTTGTCAATAGCCAGCATTTAAGGAGGAGAGACAGGTGCAGACAATGACCCTGAGGTAGAAACCAATGTGTGGTGGGGAGGGAGCTGGAGGCATCTGGAGGGAGCAGGGCCAAGTGAAAAAACCTGTATTTTATTTTAAGTATAATGGGAAGCCACAGGAGGGTTATAAGGAGAGGATTAACATGATCTGATTTACATTTAAAAAGAACCCTTTTTGTTTTCTTAGTCTCTCATAGTTTAGACTATGTTGTGTATTATGTTTAGACAGATCTAAACTTCTCATTATATAGTCAAAGATAAGTTTATAGGGCTATAATTTTGTCATACCAAAGTGGTAGAAATATCTAAGAGTCTACATGACAGTTCTTACATAGACATTTAATAACTTTATAGCAAAACAAAAGCTTAATACCTGTAAGAGAGAAATCTTTTTCTCAATGAAACCCTAAACTAAGTTAATGGCAGTGATTTTGATTACTCAAGAAGAATGTGAAATGCCCCATTTAAAAAAAAAAAGAAAGAGAAAAAACAGCTCTGAACAACAGCAAAAAAAGAAACCGTTTTGCTTAAATGCAATTATTAGATAAGTGTGATAGAACCACCTGACAAGAAGAACTTCTAACAAGTAGAGCTAATTTTAGGGAGGCTCAGAGCTGAGCCTCATTTTCCCAGTGAGATAAAAATATACATAGATAAATCCAGGGACACTTGGAAGCATTCAGTGAGTCGTAAAAGAGCCACAGAGGAGGAACCTTTATGGAAGAGGTAGGAGGCAAGGCCATACATTTTGGTATTGGTGGGTTAACTTTCTTTTAGAGATTACTACTTCGTATTTCCCTTTAAGGGAATTTTACTCGGTTTCATGGGCTATTTCTCTGTTAGCAAGAGAATGCTAAGATAGCATTATTTAATTGAGGCTATACCCTGGTGGACCGGTGGTGACAACTGGCCACTGGTGACCTGGCCACTTTCTTCACCCCTTCCTTTATCTTCTCCCAATTCCAGGCCGTTGTATATGAAGGTTAAATTAGTTCTTACCGTGGTAAACTCCAAAGCAGGGCCATCAAGTCTGATAGCTTCAGCAGAGATAGATGCATAGGCCATTACTACTTTCTCTGGAGCACACAAAGTTCATTTATCTTCCTAGTTGAACATGGGAGAAGAAACACCTAGATGTTTTGTACCACAGGACTTTATGTAAATGTGAACGGACTGGTATAAATTCCAAACAAAAAGGAAAAGGTTTGCTTACCTGATCCAACACTTTTGAAATATATTGTTTATTATTTGATGGCAGTTTTTGTTTTGTTTTGTTTTTTAAATTTAAGGTGTAGAGCATAACGATTTGACTTACATACATCATGAAATGATTACCACAATAAGTTTTGTGATCGTCCATCATCTTATATAGAACTTGGTGGGTTTTTAAAAAATTTATTAATTATTTTAATTTAATTAAAATAAAATATTTTAATTTAATTAAAATTATTTTAAATTAATTATTTTAATTAATTTATTTTTGGCTGCACTGGGTCTTCTTTGCCGTGTGCAGGCTTTCTCTAGTTGTGCCGAGCGGGGGCTACTCTTCGTTGCGGTGCGCGGGCTTCTCATTGCGGTGGCTTCTCTTGTTGCAGAGCACGGGCTCTAGGCACATGGGCTCAGTAGTTGTGGCCTGTGGGCTTAGTTGCTCCGTGGCATGTGGGATCTCCCTGCACCAGGTTTTAAGATTTTATAAATCTAGATTTCCAAAGGACAAGATTGGAGTCCTGGTTTTGTGTGCAACAGCCAACACATAAATAGGTCCACAAAACGTTTTAGCTTTAGCTTTGGTAAGACTCAAATATGCTAGTTGTTGCCTGATTCCCCCGAGGAACCCTCCTGCCTCAGGACCTTTGCACTTACTGTACGTGCTGCTCATTCCCTGAGATATTTGCATGCCTAATTCTCTCACCTTCAAATCTTTGCTCAAATGTCACCTTTTCAATGTGACTACCCTGACTACCCTATTTAAAACTACAAGCTCCTCCCATACCCTCCCTCTTTCCTGCTTTGTTTTTCTCTATCACACTTATTACCTTGTAATATACTATGTCTTTACTTCTTTTATCTATCTATCTATTTATTTATTTATTTTGTGTTACGTGGGCCTCTCACTGTTGTGGCCTCTCCCGTTGCGGAGCACACGCTCCCAGCCGCTCCGCGCGGCATGTGGGATCTTCCTGGATTGGGGCACGACCCCGTGTCCCCTACATCGGCAGGCGGACTCTCAACCACTGCGCCACCAGGGAAGCCCTATTTACCTCTCTTATTTGTTGTCTACCTTCCCACACTAAAATGGATTGTTCCAAAGAGGTCAAGGGCTTTTTACCTGTCTTGTTCATTCTTGTATTTCCAAGATCTGTAATAGAGCCTGGCATATTAGATTCTCAATAGATATTGTATAAGTAAATGAATTTTCCATTTTTTACAACATCTTACATTTTCATTCAATACTATGAAAGTAAAACAATAAATATGCCTAAAATCATGGAACAGTGGGAAATTCCCTGCAAAAACATGTATCTATAAAAGGAAAAAGAGGGCTTCCCTGGTGGCGCAGTGGTTGGGAGTCCGCCTGCCGATTCAGGGGACATGGGTTCGCGCCCCAGTCCGCGAGGATCCTACGTGCTGCGGAGCGGCTGGGCCCGTGAGCCACGGCCGCTGGGCCTGCGCGTCCGGAGCCTGTGCTCCACAACGGGAGAGGCCACAGCAACGAGAGACCTGCGTACCACCAAAAAAAAAAAAAAAAAAAAGGAAAAAGAAAAAAATATTATTTAAATTATTAGACAAAGATTTTAAAAACATTTTTATTGAAGCAATTTTATTTTTTGCAGAAATTTCAGAAAATATGCAAGATGTATATTGGATCATACGCAGAAGTCCTTGAGAATACAGTATCTTTAGTATTCTGTAGAAACCATAAGATTGAAATTTTGATTAAGAATACACACTCTTTGACAGTAGCCATTCTTAATCATATTTAATTCAAGGCACATTGAAATATTTTGTATAATAGTCTAGTTTAAATAACACTTCCTTTACACAGGAAAATTTAATAAATAGAGCCACTCTAGGGGTTAAAAAGTCCTTATTATTTGTTTTTTTAAAATGTAGGTCTTATAGATATGTCACTATAGTAACAAACTTTGGAAAAAAGGCTCTGTTTTGAATTCACAGAGTCTAAGTGCTATGGATTAATGAATACCTAGGCTGAAAAAATGTCTTTTATAGACTCCTTGGGCTTTGTTTTCTTCATGTTTGGTTTGGCTGCTCTCATTTACATACTTGTTCTCATTAGGGTTTGAATTTCAGAGCTGGCCTCACTCTGCAATGGGAACAAATGTCTTGCCATGTGATACCAACTTTCCATTACATCCTGAAGCACTTGCAGTCCCAGAGGCAAAGAATTTATGGTTGGTACATGAGAGATGGGACCATCACATAAAAGAAGCCAAATTTGAAAACATATTTTTTTCTTGGTGCCAATGTAGTTTCAAGATGATAAGAATTCAGAATAATCATCTAATGACTAAAAATGAATCATTGTTAAAACACTGTTTTGGCATAAAATAGCTAATGTTTCTAGTTGGCTGATAATTTTCATAGCAACCATGGTATTTGGCATGTCCTAAACACCTTTCATTAGAAGTTTTCGGGCCCCTTTGAAGCAGCTCATTATACTCTGAAACAGTTCTGAGAATAAGGGAGAATAATATGCAAGTTCTGCTGATATTCTGTAGCTGTGTAGAGAGCCTCATGTAGCAAATACTGAAAATGCACTACAAGATATCTCAGTAATTCTCTAATCAATTAGGAAATTGAGTAGATGCAGCAAGAGACATTCAGAAGTACTGAAAGTCAAGCCCCAAGTTAGAATTTGGTCAGAATTCCAAACTTAATTGTTTTATTCTTTTTTTAAAAAATTGAAGTATATTAATTGTTTTATTCTTAAAAAATAAATAGATGAATCATGGAGGCTATTTCAATAGCAGGGTCACTATTAGTATCCATAAAAATAACATGGCACCATATTTCCACGGAGTTCTGTATACTTCCCTGTTTCTCCTTATTCCTCACTATGTTTTAGAGAATTTTGGTGGCAGGTATTATTTTAGTTTTGGCTAGAAAATCAAGGGAAAAGAGTATTGAGAATGGCAGTCAATAACTGTAAGAACTCATTATGAATCTGTTCATATCTCTGATCATAACTTGCATTCATGTAACACTTTATGGTTGTCAAACTCTTGCCATGTGTCATATCATTTGACCCTTATAACCCTATATCTGTGTGACCCTGGACAAGTCACTCAGCCCATGGCCATGGTTCCTATTTGGTAAACTGCATTTAATAGATGCCCTTAACTAAGTCTACAGGAATGTTCCAGAATTAAAAATAGAGTAGTCCTATGCATTATGAACTCTTTAAAAGAAAGGTATTATTATAAATGTAAGGTATTATTATTTATCTAACTTGGGAAACTGAAATTTAGAGAGAACAAGTGAGTTGGCCCTAAGTATTTGACCACATTGTTCCCAAGAAACACATAGAACCATGGATTAAAATGTTTATATTTTATAGCTTAGATAAAAAGCATGAGCTTTTATCACAAAGGGTAAAATATTGCCTCTTAAGTGGAGAATAGTACTTTTCAAAAAATAAAAACAAATATTTCTTCTGAACCATGAACCCACTAATTTTATTTAAATGTATCAAACTGAACATGATTTTATCAGTTATTGATCAACATTCAGGCTACATACATATGACAACTAATGGCAAAACCAATTTGTTTGAAAAGATACCCAATTTGGGGGTAATTAATCCCATAATTATTCTGAATTACATAAACTGAAAGGAGAAATAGGTAATATATATATTTTTAAATTAATTTATTTATTTTTGGGTGTGTTGGGTCTTCATTTCTGTGTGAGGACTTTCTCTAGCTGCGGCGAGTGGGGGCCACTCTTCATCGCGGTGCACGGGCCTCTCACTGCCGTGGCTTCTCTTGTCGCGGAGCACAGGGTCCAGACGCACAGGCTCAGTAGTTGTGGCTCATGGGCCCAGCTGCTCCACGGCATGTGGGATCTTCCCAAACCAGGGCCCAAACCCATGTCCCCTGCATTGGCAGGCAGATTCTCAACCACTGCGCCACCAGGGAAGCCCTGGTAATATTTTTGATAAAAATATTTTCCAAATATGTATACACATAATCAGAATAACATTTCATACGTAATAGTTAACTTGGTTGGCTAATATAGCCTTACCATATAGCTTATAGATTAGAATGAAACCTCCTTAAGAACATCGGATATTTTATAAGATGTCTCAGTTTGAATGACATGATATTCTCTAGCTTCTACATTATTCTTCTTTTTAAAATGTATTATTACCCAAATGTACATGACTGAAAGAGTATTTGAATTTACTAACATTGCTAACCTCCAAAAAAGATCATTTTAAATTATTTTATTAAAAACTTTTTTATAATGGAAAATTCCGATATACATAAAAGTAGAAAGAATTGTATAACGAATGACAGTACTTGCATATTCAGCGGGGTTCCTTGAAAATGGAGAAGTGAGCAACAGAGAGAGATTGAAAAGAATGAGTGTTTAACATGTGCCAGGCAGTGTGGTAGATGCTTAAATGTGTCTTCATTGAATCACCTCTAGTTTGGAGATGAAGACAGTGAACCTGAGAGAGACTGAGGACTTCCTGAAGAGATTAGAATCAGAACCATGTTAGAACTGGATCTGAGTACTCCCCAGGTCCATGTTCCCGCCATGACTCCATCTGATAATTTATGAACCACCAAGATTAGATGTTCCCAAACTCGTGAACAGTAACTACTTTCTGGGTTTTTGTTTTGTTTTGAGATCTCATGACAGTGGAAGGAGAGGCCAAGAGAAAGGGGTTAAACCTGTTATGAATGAATTTGAGGAGAAGGGTTGCTGTTAGTGAGGTTCTTGAGTGGGGAAGAAAGCTGGCAGGAGGTAGTTCCTTGCCATGTGAAAGAAGCAATGGACCAGCGCAGGCTTTGGGTTACGCCAGTCAATTAGGCCGATATGTTGAGAACCTCTGCTGTGGTTGAATAAGGCTCCCTGGAGGACGTTCTGTGTGCTTATATTAAGGAGTAGAGCGTTTATGATACGAGATAGAGAATTTTATTTTTCTATTCTTAAACAAAACAACTGGAAGTGTTGGGTCTGTCATTCTATTTCAATTAAAATGAAGATGCATCTTTAGCTGGAATGTATGTGTAACTGTCTTGGAATTAGACTCTCCAGGGTCAAACTATCTCCACACAGCAGACAAGAAAATTCCCGGGATACCAGGCAATGTTTTCAGCAGGCTGCTGCTACTTCCTGTGCCAGAGAAGAGGAGACTTTGGTTCTAATCCCAGCTGTGCAACTGGCAAATCATCTTACCTCTCTGGGCCTCTGTTTTTCCTCCTCTGAAAAATAAGTAGGCTGAACCAGACAATTCCTAGACCCCCTTCCAGCCCTTCCACTGTGTGGTTCCATGAGAAGAACAGAAATCACAGTTTATCCCTCAGGCCTTTTGGGGGAATAAAGCCAGTATGGAAGGAATTACCGTCCATGGTAAAACTCTCTGTCTGCTATACAAATTTTAGTATCCAAAGATTTAAAGTCCATTGATCCTGAAGACCTGCTGGGAAGCAGGTCAGTTGACATTTCCATACACTTATTTGAATGTGTTTTAGTGATGTTAAAAATTTTTTCTGTAAGCTGAAACTTTGCTTGAGAGTCAAATAAAAAGAATTTTTTAGCATTTCATTTTGAAATTTAAAGTAATTGACTTGTTTTGAGTGTCCTATTTAGGTACTTTTAAAATCTCAAATAATTTTGTCAAACACCCCCGAAATTGCACTCTACCCTCAGAAATTATTTTAGGAAAAATTGCTTGCTATATGAAATGGAATAGATGAAAATTTAAATGTTACATTATTTCAGTTATTCAAACATATATACATTAATGATGAATACATGCTAAGTGGAAACATTTTACTATAAAATTACATTGTGCTTTTGGACTACATAAAGTTCATTAGTTCACAAACGGGTGGATAACCTTGGTGAGAAAATGAAAAGACCTGTAATTGCGTGAAAATATAGATTCATCTTCTTTCGGAGTTGTTGTTTGCTCTGTACATGTGTTGAGTCCCTGCTAACTTGACAAGCGCTGCCTACTTGCTGAGGTTACAAAGATGAGTAAGATATGCTCCCTGCCCCTAGGAAATCATAGCTAGTAGATGTTTGTAGTTTGTCTGGAACAAAAGAGAGCTAATGAAGTTTTTCTATTGCATTACCTCATTTGAACTGATGAGTTGGTACTATTATTTTCTTTATTTTACTCACGAGGAATCTGAGCCTCATAGAGGTTAAGTTATTGTAATGGTCAACTTGTTATTATTTGCTCAGTATCTGTGGTTCTATTTAGCAAAGGCTGGGATCGTGTCTGTCCTTTTCACTCTG
Organism: Phocoena phocoena; assembly: GCF_963924675.1. NCBI lineage: Eukaryota > Metazoa > Chordata > Mammalia > Artiodactyla > Phocoenidae > Phocoena > Phocoena phocoena. Next base: position 31,901,634 of record NC_089222.1, on the reverse strand, counting down.
TAGCCCCAGTGCCTACCACAGTACCTGAACCTAATGGGTGCTCAATACACATTTGATGGATTAATAGATATTGGATTATTAGTACGTCCAACAAATATTGGATCATAAAAAAACACTAGTAACATTAGTCCTCTCACTCTTCAGGTAAGTGCTCTTTTACTATGCCTTGCTGCCTCTTTAATTATATCTGTTTAGTATTAACAGAATGAATGCTTCAGGTCTGGAAAAAGAATTATGTACCACCTAGTTTTTTAAATAAGGGAAGAGATTGCCTTTGAAAAGCAGAAGCTGAACACCATTGCAAAAATACCAGGATAAGTCCCCCAGATTTAAAACTCAACCATCAAAGTATTCTTTTCTTTATGAAGAAACAATTATGTCATATGTATCAAGCTTTGCCATTGTTTAATGGTTTGGAATCTTTTGGAATTAGCCATTAGAAGAGAAGGCAGCAAGTTTGAGGGTCTAGAAGTACCGTGTGTACTTCATTAGTAATTTGGATGGTATTTATGAAGCTCAGTTTATGGCTGATGCTAAGTATCAGGGTTATTAACACTTCAGAATATAAGAATGGAATTCAAAATGACCTTGGCAAAATTGAGAGTTGATAATCCTAAAGAGGAACACATGTAGGCAGGAAGGACAAATGTATGATAACTGCAATGTGCAACTGTGGCAGAAAGGAATTTAGAGTACAAATTCAGGAATCACAGAGTAATTCTTGCATTACATTCTCCAGACTGTTACTGGAATACTCCTGTCAGTCTTGGGCCTACCAGTTGAAGAGATTTTTAACAAAGTGGATGAGATTCAGAGGATATAGAAAATAATTAAAGTTTAGAAATTTGGGAATGTAAAAACAGAAAACAAGTTGAATTTTAGTCACGTAAGTTCCAAAAGATGTTTACCACTCTTACACCCTTTCTCCAAAGCTAGTCCAAATGTGCTCCACCAAAATGAGAGGATGAAGCAAGACAGGTTAAGACAATGGATCCAGCATCCAGGCAAAGGGAGTTCCAGGAGATAGGGAAGGGACAGCCTGGGTGGCCAGTGTGCACCTGGTCCAGGACCATCCATCTCGCTGATGCAGGTTACAAGATTCAAGGAGAGTCTTCTTTAAGAAGGTGAAAATCAAAACATTTCTAATGCATTTGAACATTTTCAGAAAAACGGCTCAACAAATTGATGGAGAGTTTGAGGTTCAGTTTATGATAGTACACAGAATATTTGACAAAACAAACAAAAACCAACTGCAAGGAAACAAGTTGGAGCCAAAAAGAAAGGAAGAAGAATTATAGTATATAAATGGTAGAACTTACCAATAAATAACCCTTATATACCGACTCTAACATAAACAGTAAGTATTAATCTAACCAAAATTATGATCTGGTGATATGGAATGATGAAGAGACGAGGAGGGGGAAGTGTGTGATGGGAAGGGAGAGGGTGGTGGAAGAAAGCTATGTATTATATTCCACAGTGAGAAGTCTTAGCATATGCCTGTACTTCAAAAAATCAAATTAGCAATATAGGCAAATATAGCATACTTAAAGTTCTGGGAGTAAACATCAAAAACAGCAACCAACCAACTAATCAAATGAATAAAATAAAATACCTAAAAACACTGAATATGAGTGCCTTTGATGTAGGGGGAAAGGTGCTAATGGGAGGCACAAGGGGCTGCTATTTTTTGCAGCAAACTGTATAAATTGGATTGTTCAAACTATGTACATGTATCACTTTGATTAAAACGAGCAAACAAAAAAGAAATCAAATTAATTATCAATACATAAAAATATAGTTAGGAGGTCACCTAATAATATCCAAACTTGGGGAAATTTGTCTTTTCTTATAGTGATAACTAACTGCTTGTATTTGTGAAGTCAGGATTTTGGCTAATGCTGTGTTCTAGTAAAGGTTGATCTAAAGGAGCTTCTAAACAAACGAGGTGTTTCCTTTCCGGGAGCTGCGTGGGACTAACAATGCACACTCAACAGTCTGGCATGGCTTATATGTAGTGATGGAGTAAGGCCTGAGTTGCGTTGCCCTGGCTCATCTTCTGGGTTCCTTAGAACTCTGTGGGCCTCTGGCAGAAGTGTGGTGTGAAGGACAGAGCAATAATAATTCGAAACATATTATGATGGCTCCTATTCAACTCTACTACAATCAAGTATAGAATTAAAAAATATACATATATATATATATATATATATATATACACACAAATATTCAAATTATTATTCCTCTGCACCTGTGAGGAGATTACTACCTCTGAGGGGAAGGAACCGACATGTTTTGAATATCTGCCAAGTGCTTCACAAACATAATTTCATTTAGTCACTCAGTACTGCTATGAGGTGGGTATCACATAGCCCCATTTTACAGATGAGAAATTACAGTTCAGAGAGGTTAGGTAACTTTTCTGAGGTCACATAAGTAGCCTATGATTGAGCTGGAGTTGACCTTAGGTCTGTGTGTTTACAAAGCCAGTGTTTTGCCCTTCATACTGCACCTCTGCCAGAGACCCATAGAGCAATAAGGAACCCAGAAGATGAGCCAGGGCAATGCAACTCGGGCCTTACTCCATCACTGCATATAAGCCATGCCAGACTGTTGAATGTAGATTATTAGTCCCATGTATACACACACACACACACACACACACACACACACACATGCTTGTTTTACCTTTAAAATGATGCAGAACAACCAGTTCTCCCATTCTAAATGGATATGCTTTGAAAATAACTGATTTGCTCAAATTATATAGCTATTTTGATGTCTTGTAGATACAACTTGAGTGTTTATGTGTTCCATGTGATTTGGTACCATGAGAAGACTTCAGAAATGCTCAAGGCCTGTAGGTGATGGAATAGTCAAAACTTGTCCCATCCAACCAATCTCCCAAATTGCTACATAACCCCTGGAGAACCTGTGAATCATAGTTTATAAACAACCATTCATAGATACAGGTGTTTCCCTGAGGGTATTATTTATGTGAGGCAGCTAAAGAGCAACTTTCTTTTTTTTTTTTTTGCCTTGTTAAGTATTAACTCTAGCACCTGCCTCACAAGGGCAGCGGGGTGGAAGTGTGGAGAAGAACCCACTTGGGAAGAGAAGCTGAAGAAGCCCCTTATAGAGAGAGGATGGCAAAGAAAAGTCAGCCTTTGAAGAAAAGTCCTCCTAAGGAATAAGGACCACATGGTCCTGTGGTCCTCCTAATCCAGATGCCAAGAATAAATGATCCTGGCTGATGAAGATCCATTTGCCACTTCCTCAGCTTTGTGATTCTGCCTGAAATGGATTTCCAGTTGAAAGATTTAACAATAACAACAACCATCTCTGTGTTGCTGTCTCTCAAATATGCTCTTAACAGGTATTAACAGTTCACTGCCTATGACAGTAGTGCCTATTTTCACACTGTGGTTCTTTCAGTCAATAAAAATATTTTCATCTTATATACATTTTTAAAAAAGCAGCCAGTAAGCATTTTAATCTTTCCAGAATTGGTTCACAGTAAAATAGGTTTCTCACCTTTGAGCTAGGTGAAAGAGCATTGAGTTTCTCCTTTGTATTATTCCATTTGTCTCTACTTCAAACAGGAACAAAAATCCTTTCAATAATTTATCAACTAGATTCATTGGTTCCTTGAATTGAGAACCTGCTGCAATCTGAGGACACCCGATGACTGTGACAGTGTAGCTGGCCTGGAGGATCTCATTTTCTATTTAGGGATGATGGTGGAGGCAGAGGAACCTAGATTTGGAAATAGACAATGATGATAAGATGACAATAAAACAGTGTACGAAGGTTAAGACAGCACGAAAACTAGTAAGACTAACCCTGGGGCTCTTCAGAAATGCTCCCACAGACGAGGTGAAGCTTTGGCTTGGTCTTGAAAGCCTTGTGAGAGTTTTCCAGTCAGGCAAAGGGGACCTTGAAGACATTTGTGAAGGATGACAGAAGAAAGGTATATGGTAAAGGAATAGAGTTAAGAACCAAAGTGTGTTCGGGGAATGGCATGAGGCTCCATGTGGCTAGGGTAAGGAGTAAAAATGGGAGGGTGGTGGAGATAAGAAACAAGAGGTAGGACATCCTATAGGTAAGTAACATGACTGACAGGCTCCAAGATGGATTGTCAAGAAAACACTGATGACAATGAGAATGGGCTAGAGTGAGGTGCGAGAATAGGTAGTAGTCCAAGAGAGAGCTATGGAGTTATTTAACTGTGGCAATAAGCATTTCAAGGAGGGGATGGTAAGGAATCAGAAGTCATTTAAAAATGTAAAGCACTATATCATATTATATAAGGATATTAATTATTGGAATGATTATCTGTCATAACTTGGGGTGTGTTGTGACAAGCTATCCCTAGTTAAATGAAGATTCCCCGTGGCCAGTCTAATGCACAATACCATCTACAGTAGGTATGTGCTACCATCAGACGGTCCTCTCGCGACTCCCCAGAATTGATCGTGTCAGCAATTTGTGGAACCAGCTCGTTTTAGTCTCTTTAAACATCATAAGATAAACTTAGATTGCCCATTTGATTTTAAGTATCCTGCAGACGACAATTAACTTTACTTCTAGCGTGTACAATCATGTCTACATAACTTTTGTGGAATTGGTAAAATGGTGACATTTAAGGATGTGAAAATTAAGGCCTGTGATTTTACAGACTTTTCACTCAGATGAATGAATTGATCGCTTTGTCACAGCATTTCAGCATTCCAGGCTTGTGATAAAATGGAATCCAGTTCAAGTTTCTTTTAAGCTTCATTTTAAGGAACCAAGTGGCCCTTGTGATTAGATATATAAACATTGGTAAATACGCATGTTTGGATTTGACCATGATTTAACATTTTGACCAAACACCTATGCTAAATCCATCAATGAGACAGCTGAGGAAATAATTTCTGGAAGAATTTTTACTGTTCTTCAGTGTTCCTCAGGCAGGAAGCCACAGGAAATAATGTATTGTGGGACGTATTTTCCTGCAGGATTTGGTGTGTCATTCATTGTACACAATTTTGCTTTCCAGCTGCCTGTAGTTCACATTTTTGTACTTGCTTTTCCCTTCAGGATAATTTGATGAAGTCAGTTCCTCAGAGATAGAAAATGTCTTTTTATTTTTTTAAGGTCAGGTTTTTTTTTTTTCCTTCCCAACTGAGAGATAAATTTGATTAAACAGAAAAGATTTAAGTAGCCTGAATTAATTATTTTGACATATGAAATAACCATGATTGCAATTTGAAATAGTCATCAGATAATTGTATTAATCTAATAGGATGAGTGTTCTGGGTTAAATGAAAATAAGGTCTGTCAAAATTGGAGCAGTTTAAGATGTAATAAATTAGAATCTGGGATATGGAAATGGAAACCACCCTTTTCTGAGAGAAGCCTCACTATTATTTTATTAGGTATGCTTTTTTACTTAAAAGTTTCTCTGCATTTCTTTTCTTCCCACTATCCTGTACCCTTTCTTTAATGTACAGTAAAATATTTTCCCCACTCTTAAATGGGAAGTAGTGAATAGAATGCTTTAAAATCAGAGCTAATATTCTCACATTAAGCAACGATTTTTTTAAAAAACACCTATAGCAGTGGTTTTTCCAGCCCTGCCTATGCATTAGAATCACCTGGAGTACTTAAAAAACAAAAAAACCCAAAACAAACAAATGAAAAAAACCAAGCAAACCAACCTACAAACAAAAAACACAGACTGCACTCCAGAATTACTGATTTGCTTGGTATGGGGTTGGGCCTGGGTGTCCACCTTTCTTAAAGTCTCCCAGGCTCGCTCTAATGTACCGCAGGGTTGAGACCACTGACCTCTACTGTTCTCTGTACAGGTATCGCCAGGGTCATTTCAATCTGCTAACCTTGACTTCCCTATCACCCACTCAAGGACTGCTCTTGGGAAAACTGACAGCCAAGTGCAGTGGTCTAAAAGGGAGAGGCCTGAGATGATTTGTTAGGCTATGGGAAAAATATGAGAACTTCTATCTTTATTTTTGAATCTCATCCTCTAACGATATCTGTTTTTAAAATACCTTATGGTGCACATGCTATTTTAATACAATAGACTTTTTTTTTTTTTTTTTTAGGTTGGGGATACATCATCAAAATCTTCACAACCTTTGAGATAGGCAGAACAGAAAAGATCCTTTTTCCCATTACTTTGGTCTCTTGATTCTTCATGGTCATCAAAACAGCTCAAATGTTGGCTTTTCATTTCTACTGATTTGCTGCAGAGTTTTCTAGAGCGATGTATGAAGTCCTGCAACATGTTTGTCTCCCATTTCACAGCCCCAGAAAGAGCAGTATTATATGAAAAACCATCAAATACAGTCTCTTTTGCTGGATCTTTGCTGTTCCCAGGGTTCCTGCTACAGCTTCATCTCCTGGCCCCTTCTCTTGGTAAAATTTGTTCTCACTCTTCTAAGCTCTTCTGAAATGCACAAGTGCTTTTGCGTACAGCAACAGGAGAGGAGACTTTAATGTAGAAATGCCTTAGAAATATCTTCTGATATTGGGACTTCCTTGGTGGCGCAGTGGTTGATAATCCGCCTGCCAGTGCAGGTGATGTGGATGGGTTCCAGCCCTGGCCTGGGAAGATCCCACATGCCACAGAGCAACTAAGCCCGTGTGCCACAACTACTGAAGCCCGTGTGCCTAGAGCTCATGCTCTGCAACAAGAGAAGCCACCGCAATGAGAAGAAGTCCGCACACCACAACGAAGAGTAGCCCCCACATGCTGCAAGTAGAGAAAGCCTGAGCACAGCAATGAAGACCCAATGCAGCCAAAAATAAATTAAAAAAAAAAAGGAGAAAAAGGAAACATCTCCTGGTATTAAGAAATTGTTTTTAAGGTATAATGTTGATATTGTGGTTATTTTAAAAGAATAAAAGGAATCCTTGTTTTTTAGGGATACATAATGTAATATTTGTGGAATGTGCTTTAAACTAATATGACAGTATATTTAACCACAATAATTAAAAAAAAAACCTATGTGAAGGGGGAAAATGGTTGGAAGTAGATGAGGCACGATTGGCCGGGATTTGGTAATTATTGATTCAGAGTAATGGGTACATGAAAGTCATTATTATATTCTGCTTGCTTTTTTCACATGTTCAATTTTCTATAATAAAAAGTTTACAAAAATCCATTGGGTCATTTCTGGTTCATTTAAAAAGAAAACTCTCTGCCCAGTATAACAAGGGCATCTCAAACCACAGCTCTTGGGCCTGAACAATTTCAGATACGGACCTCAGATTGTGTTCTGCAGTGAATTCTGTTCCTTCTGGGGAGGTTTTCCTCCTTCCCCTCTATCCTTCCACTCTTTTCCTTTACCCCTCAAAGTCTGTCTCTCAACCTGTTGACCATCACCCCCCTGCAGTTGGCATCCCCTCTTCCACCTTGTCATTTTCATCTGCCTCCATGGTTTTCCTATCAAATTGTTTTGTTTTCTGCCTCACACCAAAACCGCCTCAGACATGAAATGCTTGGCCACAGCACAATCCTAGTCTACTGAGTTTCTGTTCTGGGGGGCTGGGGTGCCAGCAGAGCCAAAAAAGCAGCTTCCCTTGCTTCTTTTGTGAGCAGATTCTTGATCTCCTGGCTCTGGCCTGAAGTCTCATCCTGTGTGCTCTGCGTCTTCTAGCCTCATATCACAATCCTGAGTGGGGGGATTTCAGATATTTGCAGATTGAGAGGAGGCAACATTTCTGTTCCTTTCTCTGAGGCACCGTGGAAACCACCGTACCTCCTTGTCTCTGTGATATGGAAAGTCTAGATGCAGCTTTCAGAGTTTCTGTTGGGGGAATTTCTGGGATGCCTATTTATTTTCCTGAGTTTTTACACTCTTTTTAAATATATGAGTTGCTCTGAAAGTCCCTAAAGCATTTATCTTCATCATTGTAATGAATCCCTGATATTTGGAGAATTTCAGGGTTTTCAGATAACTTAGATATACGTAATCTCACTTGTACAAGCATTTATTGCTTTTCTTTTTTTCTTTTTGTAACGTGCAGGGCACCTGCTTTTGCACCTTCTGTTGCTATAGTGGGAAGGGCCACTCTCAGCCACTTGGGTACAAGCTCCATCCCACTGCCTGCATCTAGTTTTCTTCTTAACTTTCTAGACCCCCACCCCTAGCATGGCCATTAGATATTGCATCACCACTTCCCTTTCCCCTACTGCTCTGTGACCTACCACGTGAAAAGTGTCGGGCCGTGTGAACAGCTAGCATCTCAGCGCTAGCAGCTGCGTTCATCTCGCCCTATAGCAGGGCCTGGGTTGGGGAACTGAGGGGGAGGGGCCGGAGCTGGGAGAGGGGGAAGAAACCGATAATTGTTCACTTTCTCTTATCTCTTTGCACTTCCAATTTTAGAGTGACAGAGGCAAATCTCTCACTCAGCTGGTGTTTCAAGGACACTAGGAGAACTAAGCTTGGAACCTGTCAGTCCCATTTGCATCCACAGAACTGAGACCAAACTGGGCAAGGGAGGAAACAGAGGAGGCACCAGGGCATGGCAAAGCAGTCCTAGGAGGATGAGAGGAGAGGGAGGGAGCCGTGAGAGAAGAGACAGCAGAGGGGGAGGAGGAAGACCGTGAGGAGGGGGAAATATTTACTTTTTCATCGAGTTCTTCTGTTAAAAGGCAGCTGGATTATCCTGTGTCTTTTTGCAATAAAAATGCATTTCCCTGGACCTCTGATGAGATATTTGAAATACCCAAATGGTAGGGGAGCTATTGATGTGCTAGGATTTTATGGGCAAAATGAGGCAATTTTTCAGATACTTCCTAAAGAGAGAAGTTCCTGACGTTGAAGAGACAGTCATTTCTTGACCATGTTTATCCAAGTTTACTTCCCAGCTTCTCAATAATATATTTCATATAATACATATTTCCCATCAGGTTGATGTTTTGACTCAATTTTCCAGGCCATTAATGTAGTTGCTTAAAACTCCTGCTTTTGCCTATATAGATAAAGCCTATGTGTTGATAAATTTGGCTTATTCTTTTTGTATAAATCCTGGCAGGAGTGTATAGAGAACACTTTTTTTTTTTTTTATTGCAATGGTGATATGTGCACTTAAGGAAATCCAGAAAAAGTACCAAAAATAAAAATAAGAAGACCAACGCTTAGAGAGAATTGCTGTTAATATTTGGTGCTCATCCATCCCGTCAGCCACTATCCACGCATGCATTTTCTTCCTTTCTCTTTCGCCCCCAATAGGGACCATGGTGTTATTCTACTCTGCACCCTTCTTTTTATTTAACATTATGCCATGGACCCATTCCTATGTACACAACAGGATTTTTAAAGTATAAATTAAATTTTATTGCAATATAGCATCCAGAAAATGCACAAATTCTAAGTGTTCAGCTTGATGAATGTTCACAAAGTGAACACACCCATGTAACCAAGAAAACACAACAGGCACCCCAGAAACAAAACATACCAGCACCCCAAAGCCTCCCTCTTGCCCCCCTCTAAGTACTGTGCTCCATCTCAAGTGTTACCACTATCCTGACTTCTAAACCATAGATTCCTCTCTCACCCCAGCCCAGTTTTGAACTTTATACAAATGGTATATTTATAAAATATATGGTATATTATAAGGTATTTATGAAAACTGCAGTATGTAGTTTTTTTTTGTTTTCATCTAGCTTTTCTCATCATTATGGTTGTGAGATTCATTCCATTTTTGTGTATGGCTGTAGTTTGCTCATTTGAATTGTTGTGTAGTATTCCATTGTATGCCTATACCACAATTTATTGAACCATTCAATTTTTGATGGGCATTTGTGTCATTTGCCCCTCCCAAGCTGTTATAAGTAGTGCTGCTTTGAACATCTTTGTACATACCTGTTGGTTGATATATGCCTCTTTTCCCTCCAAAAAATGGATCGTCGGGTTATAGGCGAGACATAGGTTTAGCTTTACTAGATAATGCCAACAGTTTTCCAGAGTGGCTCTTCCAATTTTACTCTCTCACCAGTAATGTCTAAGAGGTCCACTTGTTTCATATCCTTGCTAATACTTGGTATTTTCAATGTAAAAATTCCAGGCCATTGAATGTAATTTCTGGAGACTCTTCTTTTGCCTAGACAGATAAGGCCCATGTATTTGTTATTTTTGTATAAATTCTCCAGAAGCATATGCATAATAAGTATCTTTTTTATCTTTTTTTTTTTTTTTTAAATTACAATGGCGATATGTTCACTTAAAATAAATCCAAGAAAATTTTGGTCACTCGGATGGGAGGATAGTAATATCGTATTGTGGTTTTAATTTTCATTTCATATGTTTACCAGCCATTTGAATATTCTGTTTTATGAAATGATTGTTCCAGTCTTTTGCCTATTTTTCTCTTGAGTTGTCTGTTTTTTCATACTGACTTGTAGGTGTTCCTTATATCTTTGGAAGAGTCCTTTGTTGGGTATGCCCTACAAATATCTTCTCCTACTCTGTGACTTCCCTTTTCATTCTTAATGGTGACTTTTTATGGAATAGAAGTTCTTATTTTTAATGTAATCTAATTTATCAATATTTTCTTTTATGGTTAGTGCTTTCTGTGTTCTGTTTGAGAAATCTTGGCCTATTTTAAAGTCATGAAGATATTCTCATATTTTCTTCTAAAAGTCGTATTATTCTACCTTTCACATTTAGATCTATAATACATCTAAAGTTGATTTTTTTTCTCCCCTCCCTCCCCCTAAAGTTGATTTTTATGTGTAGTTTTAGGTGGAGGAGCAAGACTTTTTTTTCATTTTTTATCTATGTTTCTACTCGACCCAGTGTCATTTATTGAAGATACCATTCCTTCCCTAAACAATGTGAGTTTTACATGGGTTCATGCATGCCATATGTAGATATGCTATTTAACCAGTTGAGACAGCATTTTAATTGAGCATTTTCTTACGTATTCTTCCTTGCCTGAGTCACTTCCAAAAAAGATTACTGGAATAAGTGCTAAAGTACTTTATTCTATAAAGAATAAATATCAAGATGCTGAAAACAGCCAAGCATTTGTTAAAATATGGTTTAAAAAAACCCTCTTAGTTCTAATTCTGAATTGACTATTACCAACCAAATAAAAAGTAGACTTTAAAAAGTGAATTTTGACTGGAAGCTTGTATAAATCAATATTTCAGGGGGCTTGGGTTAATTCTAGCTAACAATGTACTGATCTTATTAGAGTAAATGTATTTTAATCAGCTGAATAATTAAGCTTCTCTTTTATATTTTGAAGACCAGTTTTGAGAATGTAACAACTTATTTGATATTTACCAGAGGAAACTTCGTTTCAGAATAAATTATACTACTGATGTTTATTGTTATTACACTATTAGCATTCATTCCCTCAGTGACTTATTTTGACATGGAGATTTTTTATTTGAGATGACTCATAATTTTAAAGGTATTAGAAAATGGAAGCTTATGAAGAGCTATTTGACAAAGATAGTGATAATAGTTAGGAAGTGGGTTCTGTATATTCTGATGATATATAGGTGAACTTTATGATTGAAATTTAACATTTTCAGATGTTTGGAGCAACCATTTTGCACAATTAGATTTACTAGAAAAAAATCTAATCATGAAACAAATTCAGTTTCCCAAATGGACTTTAAATATATTATAATACAGCCTGATATTGGAGGAACTTGCTTTTAGTCTTATTTTTAGCTACTGGGAGAGTGTCAGCATTGTTAATTAGCTTATGACATCGATTTCTTCCCTCTATTAAGTATCTATATTATTATGAAGTCTAATGTATTTGATTTTTAAAAATTAATCTTAAAGTGCTTAATAATTCTGCCATTTAAAACGGTTGTAATCAAAATAAGCAAGATGGGTTTGTGATGAGTAGACTTAATTTGTTTTGTACTTGGCTGAGCAGAAATTAATTTCAATTTAAAAAGTCTAACTAAGCTGCAGTGCATAAAAAAGCATTCAAACTGGATTTTAACCTTTAGTAATTAAACTTCCTATTCTTCATAGAACATATATTAGTATATATTACACATATTTATCCTTACAAGTAATAACCATTTTTAAATTCTGTTGAAATTATTTTAAGGTGACTAAATGTAGTGAAATTTAAATTCACTGAGACTCTCGTATTCTTTACTTTCACACTTGCAAACAAACTATCAATTGTATCTTTTCAAAAATCATATCCCCTTATTTATTTACTGCTTCCACTGCACAAAATGGAACTGGAAGCTAGAAATTACCACAGCAAGGCTTGTGAGTTGTGGAGAGTGATTTAGACTAGAGCTTCCCAAAATGTGTTTTACAAAATAATGGTCTGCAGGATTTAAGTAGTATTGTGTTAAAACAAAACAAAACAACAAAACACATACAGTGGTTAAATTAATTTGAGAAATAAAAGTTAACCAGGTTTTCCAAATGTTGAGTTATTCAGAGCCTTTAATATGCTAATGTACATTGTGAGTGACCAGGTGGTGGGGACGTAGGGGGTGGGGAGAAGCAGTGTAAGAGGAGAAGTGTTTACCAAACTGAGACTTCAGAGTGACTCTAGGGGGACTCCAGGGTCTAGTCCAATGTTTCTGGAACATTCTTCAGGAAATGTTGGTTTATAGAAACCTACTTCACCGTAAGGTCACCAGTTCAGCCAGCTCCTGACCACTCCTCCCTTACCCCCCAAAAAACCCCAAGTCTAAGATGGATCTGATAATTTTGGTGCTTTTGTCTGCCTTTTATTCCTCTACTGAAAAGTTAGTATACCCTGGTTTCTATACCGGAGGAGTTTGAGTACCCTTTACATCCTTGAACTTGATGTCAACCAATCCCTTCTTTCCTTCTACAAACATTGACAAGCTCTTCCTCTTCCCTCAGCCTGGAACAATCTTACCTTTAATATACCCAGGGATGATTAGCTCCTCATTAGTTTTTTGCTCAAATGCCACGATTAGACCACTTTATCTTATGCTGTCTTTCCCCTCCCTTCTCACGCTGTAGCACATTATGCCATTTTATTATCTTCATAGCCCCTGTCACTATCTGAAAATATTTATGTATTTGCGGTTTATTATTTTTTTCTTTTCTTGGCCATGCTGCGCCGCTTGTGGGATCTTAGTTCCCTGAGCAGGGATTGAGCCTGTGTCCTTGGCAGTGAAAGTACGGAGTCCTAACCACTGGACCGCCAGAGAATTCCTTAGGTATTTGTTAATTGTCTGATTTACCCCACTGAACTATGAACCCCAAGATATTGGGAACTTTCCCTCTCTTGTTCTTTGTATTTCCAGTTCCTACAATGGTGCCTGACACACAGTGGGCTCTCCAAAGGGCCTAGCCTCTGTGGTCAGGGAACGTGCATTCTGAAGGGAAAGAAAAACAAATATAAAATCCCACATGCTACCAGCTGTGCTTGACGTAAACATAGGCTGCTCTGGGACCTCCAGAAAGGAACTCTGCTCTTGGACAGCAGTGGTGAGGGTGGGCAAAGGATGTCATAGAAGACTTCCTACAGGCAACCTCTGAACTGAATCTTAAAGGCCGAGTAGGACATATAATGTTTGGGGCCAAGGAAATAGCCCATGCAAAGGGCTGAAGGTGAATCAGATGATTCAGATAAATGCAAGTGATTGAGGGAAGGCAGTTGGCAGAGTGGAGGAATTGAGGCTGGCAAAGATGGCAGGAAGAGATGGTGACGGGACTGGAAAGCTGGGCTAAGGAGTTGGGTCTTTATTCTGAATTTGATGCACAGCAGTAAAATTGGAAGGATTATAATCAAGTTCAAATTAGTATTTTATTTCTGGCAGCAGCAAGGTTGATGGATAGGAAGGCATGAAGCTATAGGTGGGAGGTCAGTTTGAAGCCTTTGAAACCAAATAGAATTAATTAGTGTTTGAGACCTTACCCTTTCCCTCCTTTGCTCAGAGTTGTTGCTTTGGTGGAAAACATCTTTTCTTTCATCTCTCATGTTCTAATGCTACCTTCTGTTTAATGCCCAACTTGAACGAATGAATATGGGCATTGTGGGCCAAAGAGAACAAAATATATAACCCTGCATTTGTTTTTGAGGGCACATGGCAGGAGATTATCCTGATCATTCATGCATTTGTTCTGAGGATTTAGGACTATATAGAACCATTCAATGTTTCATTGTTTCCTATATGCCAGATAGTGTGTGAAATGCTATATTTATAAAGATTATCTATTTAATCCTCACAACTACCTGTATACTAGGTATTATGATTAGCTTTACATTATGGATTAATCAACTGAAACACAGTTTTGTAAATAAGGTGTCCAAAGTCACACCACTATTAGTCAAGATTAAAAATGGAATCTTGGAAAACTGGCACTAGAAACATAGTAATTATCTTGTAAAGAGCATTAGACTAAAAATCAATAGAGCAGGATTATAGTTAATAATTAATAACTACCATATATCCACCTCAACAATCCAGTAAAACAAGTGTTATCATCCCCATGTTAATAGTAAGGATACTGTGGATTAGAGGGTTTAAACTAATTGTACAAGGCCACGCGGCTTGGTATTTGAACCCAGATCCATATGATTCCAAAGTCAACAATTTTTCTTTTAAAGAGTTTTATCTATTTACATCTTTATTGGAGTGTAATTGCTTTTCAGTGGTGTGTTAGTTTCTGTTTTATAACAAAATGAATCAGTTATACACATACATATGTTCCCATATCTCTTCCCTCTTGCGTCTCCCTCAATCCCACCCCTCTAGGTGGTCACAAAGCACCGAGCTGATCTCCCTGTGCTATGCGGCTGCTTCCCACTAGCTAGCTATTTTACGTTTCGTAGTGTATATATGTCCATGCCACTGTCTCACTTTGTCCCAGCTTACCCTTCCCCCTCCCCATATCCTCAAGTCCATTCTCTAGTAGGTCTGTGTCTTTATTCCTGTGTTACCCCTAGGTTCTTCATGACATTTTTTCCCTTAAATTTCATATATATGTGTTAGCATACGGTATTTGTGTTTCTCTTTCTGACTTACTTCACTCTGTATGACAGACTCTAGGTCCATCCACCTCATTACAAATAACTCAATTTCGTTTCTTTTTATGGCTGAATAATATTCCATCGTATATATGTGCCACATCTTCTTTATCCATTCATCCGATGATGGACACTTAGGTTGTTTAGGTTGTTTCCATGTCCTGGCTATTGTAAATAGAGCTGCAATGAATATTTTGGTACATGATTCTTTTTGAATTATGGTTTTCTCAGGGTATATGCCCAGTAGTGGAATTGCTGGGTCATACTGTAGTTCTATTTGTAGTTTTTTAAGGAACCTCCATACAGTTCTCCATAGTGGCTGTACCAATTTACGTTCCCACCAGCAGTATAAGAGTATTCCCTTTTCTGCACACCCTCTCCAGCATTTATTGTTTCTAGATTTTTTTTTTTTTTCCTGTACGCGGGCCTCTCACTGCTGTGGCCTCTCCCATTGCGGAGCACAGGCTCCGGACGCGCAGGCTCAGCGGCCACGGCTCACGGGCCCAGCTGCTCCGCGGCATGTGGGATCTTCCCGGACCGGGGCACGAACCCGTGTCCCCTGCATCGGCAGGCGGACTCTCAACCACTGCGCCACCAGGAAAGCCCTCTAGATTTTTTGATGATGGCCATTCTGACTGGTGTGAGATGATATCTCATTGTAGTTTTGATTTGCATTTCTCTAATGATTAATGATGTTGAACATTCTTTCATGTGTTTGTTGGCAGTCTGTATATCCAAAGTCAACAATTTTATCCACTTGGAAATGCTCTTCCTGGTAGCTCTCATACTGATTCATTTGAATGATCTGTGATTTTAAACTCTGAGATCCCAGCCCTATCATGTGTTAAATGGCAGAATTGTACTAGACAGCAACTAGAATCGCTTCAACTCTATGATCTGTGATCTAAGAGCATCCTCAGGCCCCCTACGGATTTCTTCCCCTTTCCTCACCTTTACTGTTTTGAGTTGGATTTACTCTTTTGAGTAGTGAGGGAAATATGAATAAAGATGACCTGGATAGGTAGCTTGCAAGGTGAGCATGGCGTAGAGAGCATGAGGTAGTTTCCCAACCAATTGGAAACTAAAAATGGAATTGAGGAGATGAAAACCTGGAGCCAAGCTCCGTATAGGCAAAGTATCGGAGGAGAACACTGGAGAAATGGCTACGAAATTTCAAGGTTACTCAGAGGCCCTGTGAAAATCATGAGGGAATAACACAAGGTACATTAGCAACTAGTGTATGGGGCAGGTGTGGTGTAGGGAGAGAGGTGAGAATGGAATTCAGTGGAGAAAAACCAGGACTTAGTGGATAGTCTGTTGAGACAACATTGTGTCGAGAATAAAGGTGGAGAAAAGCAGGTCAGTTGGGTGACACCTGATCAAGGCAGCTTGTTTAAAATGGAAAGATCACATGCCATCTGGGGACATTTCCTAGGATATGTGTTTGGAGAAAATGCGAGCTTTAGGAGATAAATTGCTGGGAAAGCTTTCAGGAGAGAAGATGCAGGTCATGTTTGTATGGCTAATTGCATTTATTTGGGGTTTTTGAGGGATGCAATTAGCAATTTGCCTTCTTAGAGTTTTCATGTCAGGGAAACAAAAGCGTAAAAGATGAGAAAGGGTGAGGTTTTAAGGGAGTAAAGAAAAAAAAAGGCTTCATTGGCACATGATACAGAAAAAAAGTAGGAAAATAGAAACCTTTGTTGTGCAAGCACTGTGTAATACAACTGCAATAGACCATTAGGAAGGAGGCCCCATTCCCAAGTCTTGCAGGCCTCTCTACAATTGCTTAACTGTCTTTGTCTGAAATATTGAAGCAAAGTTATAAAGGGAACAAGTTGTCATAGACCCAGAAACATTCTGGAATGCTTTTCTGCATTATAAACTTGATGAGATTCTGTTCTTTTTAGAAGGGTCAAGCTAGTCAAACTTTCAATACTAAGGCCTGATGATTAGAGATACCCATTTCACTATCTCTGTCTAATTTTCTCCATATAGAATCAGGTTCATTTAAGTAAGTCATGCTTAACATATATTCGAAGAACTGATTACAACAGATTAATGTAAAAAATAAAAATTGGAGACATTTTGACATGTAGGTGAAGTGATGGAAAAAAGTAACTTACATTTCTAGGGTCCTAAATGCTATGGAATGAAGTTCTGAAAATGTGACCTGTGATAATGACATAACCAACCAAAGTTCTATGTCACAACTAGAAGTCTGGAAGATCAAAGTAGGAATAAAGAGGCTGTTTTAGGGTGAATGATGATATAACGGATGATAGTTCTCAAGCGGCAAATGTATTAATAATAAGGTAGAAACTTGAGACTTCACAGATGTTTAAGCGTTTAGGAAAATATGGAGCCTTCCTTAAGCAGAGTAACATAGACAACGTGGTGTCTGATACTCAGTAGATCCTCAGTAAGTCTTCCTTTTTCTCCTTTTCTCTGCTCTTAACTAGTGAACACGGTAAAAGAGAGACTTCCTTACTCTTCCAACACTTTTATTGAAGTGAAACCAGGTTCACGTGAAACCACTGCAGAGAAGAGAACTAGTGTCTGTAGACCCAGGACAAATTCTCTGAGGGATGAGGCAAGCAAATTAGCATATAGTATTTGTTGAGCACCTATTTTGTTCCAGGCACTTTACTATGTGCAAGTGGTTTCATTTTGTGCTCACAACAGTCCATTCTCCATTTTGAAGATGAGGAACCAGAGAATCAAAAGTGTGAAAATTTGCCCCAAATCACATAGCTGCTTATGAAGCAAAGTTGAGGATTGTCGCCAACCCAAATTGCACTCTTTCTTAAACTGTCTCATCCTTAAAATCATCATGTAATTCCTTAAAGAGTAACTTTAATGATGTAAGAGGTAGATGTTGGTACAGGAAAGTTGTCCTGGCTGATGTGCTTTAGGGATGAGTAGAGACATCCCTTGCTGTCCCACTACATGCTCTTAAGTAAAGCAACAATAGTTTGTTTGTTTTTTTTCTACTTGCAAAGATAATACAAGTTATTCACACCTATGGACAAGTAAAAAGAAGAAAATAAAAGTCACCCAAATCCTGACACCCAGAGATAAATAGGGTTAATATTTTTATTTTATCTCTCTAATGTTTTTTTGTATGCTTATGTACAGTTGATCCTTGAACAACTCAGGGGTTAGGGGTCCGTTCCTCTGAGCAGTTGAAAATCCACATATAACTTTATAGTCCACCCTCCATATGGAAGGTTCTGCATCTGTGGATTCAACCAACTTGGGATTGTGTAGTACTGTAGTATTTACTATTGAAAAATCTCTGCATATAAGTGGGCCAGCACAGTTCAAACTTGTGCTGTTCAAGAGTCAACTGAATTTATAAATATTATGTTTATACAAATATATATTTTACAAAAGGTGATCATAATGTACATACTTGACTTGCAAACTGATTTTTGCTCTTTCAACAGATGGCACGTGAAAGAAGTTTCTTTACCTTAAAATTTTTAGGACGGATTATTATAACAATATTTTGATCAACAATTCCATTTGCATTAATGAAAGTGCTACATTTATTAAATTTATTAAGAGTGCCAGAGGAGAAGGAAAACGAATGAGTGTTAACGCTATTTATATCCTCTAAAATGACATTCATTATGTGAAGCATAATAACCTAATCTCACACAAATTTTGATGTCTAATGCTAATAACAGTGCTGAAAGGTCTGGGTACACAAAATCTAACTGTATTTCCTTTGAAACTGGAATTTTTATGTACCCTCAATCAGCAATAAAGAACAGCAGAGTTAACTTCTTTTCAGACATTATGAGACCTCAAATTATATTATTACATGAGTCTGGCTGAGAAAAATAATATTCAGAGAACACTAAGTAATATACTATTCATCTTCTCCTCTAAGGATACTCAAAGTTCTATCCTTGGATCAAATTACATTTTTAGGCTATAATGTATTTATATATCTTGAAACCCTTCACTGACTTTAATGAGGATTCTTATAAGAAGCCTGTATGTGAGATCCAGTCCTATATTTGCTGTAGAAATGCTGTTGAGTATTGAGTACAGTCTATCTCCCCACTTGATGCCCCCAATATTAAACTCCTTGAGAGAATTTGTTTTAAATTTCAGCTCCAGGAAAAAATGTCTTGCTGAGAAACTCATATACTTCTTCCTTCCTCATAATAACAGCAATTTGAATGATTGTAATTCCTAACCTCCCCATGACTAACCAGGAAGCTTAGAGCCAAATCTGATGCCAAATCAAATAAATTATGTTAATAATGTCGACATGTTTGCATTTTCCTCTTTTGTGGTATTGTTTTTTATTTCTATTTTATGACCCTCATTGTTACATTTGTATTTAAAGGACAATCCTTTATTTTGTTTCTCTCTTTAGCTCAGGGAGCTAAAGCAAATATCTTTTTGTTAAAGGAATATAATGTAAATATTGTGTTTTGCCACCTTACTAGTTTATTTTGTTCATTTCAATTTGCTGTGTGTGTGTAGTCTCATCGGATTTTTCTCTCCTGATCCTTGGAATTTAGAAAGAATAACAGGATGTAGCTAAGTGTGGTTCTCTTTTCAATAATCTTACCTGGCTATTAGTGAACCCTCTTGACCTAAAGACTAAAACCTCTTTTACCCCAGAGAAATTTTCTTCTCTTATTTCTTTGCTGATTGCTTCCCCTTCATCTAATCTATTCTCTCATGAAGCTAACTTTTTCTTGGAATTAAACACTTGTAAGGTGGCCAATTCATCCTGGTTTGCCTGGGACTTTGCCAGGTTTAGTGCAAACCAGGACAGTTGGTTACCCTATACTTAGCTAAGCTACTGTGTCCCTGGGGACAGTAGTTTTCAAACTATTTATAGTGACAGAGGAGATTTACATTTTTAATTTCTAATCTATTGTGGACTGATTTAAAAAATAATAATAATAAATACAACAAAAGTGAAATAAAAAACACATGCAAAATACAGGACCAATTTAAAAAATTATTATTGGATTAAAAGGCATACAATGACTGTCAAATTGCTCCAAAAGTTTCACATGCCATCTTTCAGTTTCTGTAGGTATCTTGTAAGATCTGGTGTCACTTTGTGGACCATACTTTGAGTCACCCTGCTCTAGGGTTTCTCTAATCTGCTCTGATAATCCCTTCCATCTCCCCCACTCCACATTCCGTTCTCTCCAGCGTACACTAAATGTCTCTTTTGTGTTCAGGTACCCCATTACATTAAGCTGTGTGCTTCTTAAGGGAGAGGGATTGAATCTTATTTATCTTTCTACACCCAGGACCTACCACACTGCCAGGCAAGGAGTTTGTTAGGCTGTTGTATTCATTCTTTATTGAGACTGGAAGAAATGTACAGAGTTTTAGTTATGGCTGTTTTGGGGAGGGTGAGATTGTGGGGCCTTTTCTTCTTTTTTTGTACTTTTCAGTATTTCCTCAACTTTTTCTAACACGCATCTATTACTTTTTGAATGGGAAAATTTAAGCATTATTTTAACTGAATTATGAATAAGTGAATAATTTCAACTGAATTATGCAATAAGTGATACCTACCTTGTGGCTTGCGGTCAATAAAAAGTCCCTTTTCACAGCGTAGCTGGATTGTAGGACAGAAGCCAACTTGTGTTAGAACAGAAAACAACACTATAATTCCTGTCATCATTGAGGAACAAGATCCTATTCTCATCCTATTTGGATTGGGGAAATCAAGAGATTGAAATGACTAATTTAGGATACAGTCAAGGAGATATTGTACAAATTTTCCCCTAAATATAGGGGAAGAAAGTGTTTCCTTTTTACATTGTGTTCCTTTTTAAGTGGCCTCTGATGTGTGAAGTTTGATAACCACCTCATTTGCATTATTCAGACACTGGAATAACTGGATGTGATCAGTTAAACTATGAGTGATGGGGCCGTGACTTCCCTCATTAAACAGTGGTGCTGTTTGAACGGGCAGTTAATCACAGTTTAAAAGTGACTTATCGGTAATATACAATATGACTAATTTAGTAGCTAAGCAGTTTCATTGTGATCTTGGTGTCAGTGGAATTCCTGTCACCTCTCCAACAGTTAAGTCATATTGCATAATTGTTGAGTGACATCACCAGCCTACAAGATTACTGGCTGAAGAAACGAAATAAAAGTTTCCTGGACTGTCAGCCTTTCCGGTATCTGAACGAACAACTTGTCCTGTGACTGCAGTACAGTCAGAGAGCGAAGTAAAAAATGTGAGTTGAAGTGGCTGGCTTTTGGTGTGTCTTTGAAAATCAGTCTGTAGCACATGAGGAGATTCTCCAACTAGGCTAACTCTGGGGTCTTGTCCGTTTATGTGGACCAGTCATGACGGAGTGGAGTGAGAAAGCTGAGACCATGGCACTCTTTTGTAATGGGGGCATTTAATTCTTCTGAGAACTTTACAGTCTTCTCTTTGGAAGGAATAGTTTAAAAAATGCAGCTCACCATCTGCTAGACGCATAGACACTGAAGAGATGGTCAGCTGGGACCCAGTTGAAAACCTTTTATGGTTAAAAGCCTGGCTTATTTCCAAGGGAACTAGTAGTTCAGGTTAATCACCGCAGAATACACAAACTTTTAAGTTTATTTAACTGTACAAAATATCGAGCTTTACAATTACCCACAGACATGCATAAAAACTGGAGCTAAGGCTGATTGGAATTTATGCTGACAATGGCTCACATTTATTGTTTACTGTGTACAAGCACTGTGTAATTTGCATATAGGAATTTATTTCATCTTATGGACTATTATTATTCCCAATTTACAGATGAGGGAATGAAGACTCTGGGATCATGCAGCTGGTAGAGAGTAGAATGAGGATCTGAACCCAGGTCGGTCAGCACTAGAGTACACAGTCTTAACTGTAGCCAACCACTGCATCTTTTATAATAATAACAACAACAAAAACAACCACCACTACTACTTCCATCTATGGAATGCTTTTTATGTGATAGGCACTATATTATAACCATCATTTCCTTTCATCAACTATGTGAGATAGAAACTATACTATTATTATCCCCATTTGATAGATTTGGCAACTGAGGCACAGAGAAAACAAATCACACTGAGAGTAGGTAATGAAACAAGAATTCAAACCCAGATGGTCTAGATCCAGACTCTTTGCTTTTAACAACTGGGCTACACTGCTTTTCACAGCTGTTACTTATTGAGTACCTACTAATGTGTAAGTTTCATAACAATCCTGTGATACCTGTGATCCACAATGATACCTGCGTTGTAGGTAGTACTATTCCCAATTTATAGATGAGGAAATTGAGGCTTCAAGAGATTGGATAACCTGTCAGCTTCTAAGTAGCAGAGCTAGGAGTTTTACAAGTCCATCGGGCTCCATCATACCACACTACCCCTCAAAAATCCAAAGCTACAAGTCTGATGCAGAGTGACAGATCACATGTCAGGGGAAGGGCCGGAATTTCAGGAGTCACTGTGTGTGAGGAGCCACAGCTTGGTCTGAGCATCCTCAAAGGGTGGGAGCTGGTAAAGAGATGACAGAAGGGGCCTGGAAGTCAGCAGTGCTCTGAGTAAGAGGTACCCTTCCTTCAATGCACTCTCTCCATTTGGGGGTTCTGGGGGAAATCTCCCAAATGTGGCCAAACTCCCCTCTCTCCCTTAAATTCCCTTTCTCTTTCCATTCCCCGCCGGTATTTCCAACACTGTACTTCTCTGCCCTCCTTCCCTTAGTGCAGAGCTTTGCACATGTTCAGTTCTCTTGCCTTGTGTTTCCTCCCTACCCCCAGCCGCCTTTCGTTTTGCAGCACATATTCAGTTCTCTGGAATGCGGCCACCCATAGGCATGACACATATTTTCAAAGGGCTTTAGAAATGAATGTGATTAGTGAGTTTAATTTTGTTAAAGGAGAAGCGTACCAACACTGCACATGTATAATCTGTCCTGCCTTCAAGAGTCTAATAACTTCAAAAAATCTGAAATCACAACAAAAAGCAAAAATAAACAATCTAAAAAGCAACAGAAGATTGAAAAAGAGTTTGAACATTACAAAAATATTTACCTTAGAGTTTTCAAGAGTAAAGGGATTTAAAAAAATGTTATTCTATTAAAGGAAATCAAATGTATCTATTTATTTATTTAAATAATAATGTGGGGGGGAACTAGAGATTAAAAGCATGTATGACATGTCCTGCATGTACCTAAATACTTACAAAACAAACTCAAGTGCCATAGAGTGAAACAAATTGTGAGATAGGGTTGGTACAATAAGGAAGTGAACTCTCTAGATGAGAATAATCAGGGAAACTTCTTGAAGGAGCAGAGACTTGGCTGGAACTAGAACCAGTAGAATTACAATAGGTTGATATAAGAAGTTAAAGAAAGGACAGTCCATATAGGGAACCAGCGTGACACAAAAAGACAAGTTGAAGGTATAAGTTCATGAATCCTTCTTTAGGGTACACAGCTATTAAGTAATGTGAGAATCTTCTATAAAAATCTGCAGGGATGGCAGATTTTATACCAGAGATTAGGATTTAGTGGCAAAGTGTGTCTTATACCAAAATTAGAAAAGGAAAAATTTTAACATATTGATGTGCTATGAGTTGGCCATTTCTTGGACCCATGAATCACCTTTTACTGAAAATAGGAGAACACTCAGCATTCTAGACAACTGAACAGCACCCAGAAGGTGTGATCATCTAAAACTCACACTGGTCATTCTTAGTAGACAGGGAGTCTATTCCTGGGTCACCTGACCTTCGCAGTGACCTCAGGTCAATCACCGCATCTTTCCTGGTCTGAGTTCATTTTCCTGAAAAATGACAAGGTCTTTCTATTCAGAGAGGGGGTGAATTATACATGGGAACCTCTCTCAAGTGCTGCTTGTGGTCCTAGTCAGTATCTGGAGATGACTTCATTATAGCCAAGACTGCCTTAAGATAAATGAGTTCATTTTGGTTCTTCGATTACTAAGTGCTTTGGGATATGGTCCAGAGGAGGTCACGTCATTCATTCATTCATTCAATCTCCTTAGATTGAGTAAGTACTGCTGCGGCTGTCAGCCTCTAAGAGGGAACCCAATGATCCCTGCCTCCTGGTATGCATGCCATGTGTAGTACTCTTCTACATTTACCAGTGTTGTTCTCTGTGACCAACAGAATGCAGCAACAGTGATGGTAGGTCACTTCTGAGATAGATTATTAAAAATATTGTGATATCTGCCTCCTTTCTCTCTTAGGCTACTTTCTCTGGAGGAAGCCTGCTGCCATGTTATGAGGATAGTAAGTGGCCTGTGGAGAGGCCCATGTGATGAGGAATTGAGGCCTTTTGTCAACAGTTTTGTGAGTAGGCTATCTTGGAAGCAGATTCAACAGCTTCAGTCAAGTCTTTGGATGACTGCAGCCCTGCCTGACACCCTGATTTTAGCCTTGTGAGATCCTAAGCCTGAACCCACCCACCTAAGCCGCTCTTGGGCTTCTGACCCTTGGAAACTGTACGATAATAATAATGAAGCTGTTGCTTTAAGAAGCTAATTTTTAGAGTAATTTTTTACATAGCAGTAAACAACTAATAAGCCTACCATTTGTTTGTTTCTGTGCCAGGTGCTGGGAATGAATATAGCTTAGATTTTTGCCCTCTAGAAGCTAATAGTACTCAGAAAAACAGCACAGCGATGCCAATAGCAACAACAGATGCATAAACATCTACTTACAACACAATGCAACATGCTGCAAAGGCGATCCCTTACAAAGTGCCATAGGGGACAGGAGATATAACATTTACCTCTATTTGGAGAGAAAAAGAGTCCAAAAAAGCTTTCCAAACAGATATTTGGAGATTAATATGCAAGAAAAAACAGGACTTTTCTAGCAAAGAAGAGGGAATAACATATGCAAAGACCTGGAGGTGGGAGACCCTTGGCATGTCTTAGGGAGTGTGTTCAATTCCATATAGTTATGGCCAAAGATTTGTGTGAGGATTCCCTGCTAGGAAAGATGGATTTATTCTAAGATATGAGAAGCCATTGACAGGGTTTAAGCAGAAAATTGACATGATCGGATATGTGTTTTAGAAAGGCAGCTGTTGTGGATTTCATCAGGAGGGCATTGTAAGACTAGAAACAGGGAGAGATAGAGGCCATATAGAAAATGACTAGTTCTTTTCAGTAGCTACTACTGTTAAAGATGAGTGAGCTTCTGATGGACAATATCACTTATATTGTTTTTCACTGATCCTTTAATTATATATATATTTGTTATAATAATTTTTAATTTTTGTTTTCATTTTGACAGTATTTCAGATTTACCAAAAAGTTGCAAAATGAATACAAGGAATTCTTATATAGTCTTCATCCAGCTTCCATAATTGTTACCATTTTATATAGCCACAGCACAATTATAATAATCAGGACATTAACATTGACCTAATACTTTTCACTAGTCTACCAACTTTATTCAAATTTCACCAGTTGTCTGATTAGTGTATTTTTCTTTTCTGGTTCAAAAATCACACCTTGCTTTTTGTTGTTATGTTTCCTTAGCTTCCTTTAATCTGGGGCAGTTTTTCAGCCCTTCTTTGTCTTTCATGACCTTGATACTATTGAAGAATACTATCCAGTTATTTTTATAGAATGTTTGCCAACTTGGGTTTAGCTTATCTGATGTTCCCTCATGATTAAATTTAAGTTATGCATTTTTGGCAAGAATACCACTGAAAGTGCATCATATTGGAAGTCACATGATACGTCTCATTATTGATGATGTTAAAGTTGATAACTTGGTCAAGGTCGCGTTTGCTAAGTCTTTCCACTGTAAAGTTATTATCATTCCCTTTGTAATTATTAAGTTGTCTTGTGAGAAGGTACTTTGAAACTACGCACATTTCTTGTTTGTTTGTTTGTTTTTTGCTGTACATCAAGGCTTACAGTATCTCAGTTCCCCAACCAGGGATTGAACCCCGGCCACGGAAGTGAAAACGCCGGATCCTAAACCACTTGACCACCAGAGAACTCCCTCTTGTTTGTTTTTTAAATCAAACTTTTACTCGGTTATTTTAACATTCATTGATGCCTGAAATAACAATTACTTTGGTACTTGCCAAATGGTGAAAGTCAAGAGATTTTAAATTGTGTTGTGTGGTGGTTTTAAAACATGTCCACAAGTTCTTTGGTATTTCATCCTTTACGAAATGGAGCCTGCTTCCCCTCTCCTTGTATATAGGCTATTCTTAGTGTCTCTCTTCTAATGAATACAAAATGGCAGAAGTGACTTCAAGACCATTTCATAAAGGGCATTGTGATTTCCTCTTTGCTCTTCCTCTCTCAGATCACTCACTTTGGGGGAAGGGAGCTGCCATGTTATGAAGACACTCGAGCAGCCCTATGGAGGCTCTATGTGGAGAGGAACTGAGGTCCTCTGCTAATGGCCTTCACTAACTTGCAAGGAATATGAGTGAGCACCTTAGAAGTGAGTCCTCCAGTCCCAGATAAGCCTTCAGATGACTGCAGCCCTGGTAGACACCTTAACTGCAACCACAGGAGAGACTCTAAGCCAGAGCCACCCAGCTAAGGCACTCCTGGATTCCTGAGCTACACAAGTGAGTGTGCGAGATAAAGTTTACTGTTTTAAGCCACTAATTTTGGGTATAATTTGCTACACAGGAGCAGATAATGAATTTACGCTAGTAGATAGGAAAGAAATCATCAGAAAATGCTAAGGAAGAGCAAATACTAGGAAAGAAAATGTACCCCCCAAATGGGGTAGGAATGCATATTAAAGTGATGGTGAGAGCCTACTTCTCTCCAGATCAGCTAAAATTTTAAAGTCTGGCAATACCAGGCATTGGGAATTCTTTGCATTTTGTAAGGTCCAGCTGTCGTTACTGGAGTGAGGTAGGCCATGAGGTATCCTTCGAACTCATATACAGTGGGAAAGAGAGGAAACCAGTTCTGTAGCTGGAGACCTGGTCCAGCAGTAGGGCTGGCCCTTGAAGGGGTGTAACTTGTAATCCAATATTGAATATCCAAAGGGCATTGACTGGAGCTGGTGTCAGTATTCAAGAGTTTCTAAGCTCAGAGGTCAAACACTCTTGGTCAGAAAGCAAATTGATAGTCATTTCAGAAGGTAGTTTGATATTATCTAATAAAGGTGAAGATGCACCTACCACCAGATAAGTTATCATAATCCTACTCCTAGACATATGTGCAACAGATATAGGTGCACATATACACTGAAAGACACGTACATGAATGTTCATAGCAGTATTACTCATAATAGCCTGAAACTGGAAACAAACCAAGTATCCATCCACAGTAGAATATATAAACAAATTATGGAACATTCAATCACTAGAATACTACATTTAAATAAAAATCAAAAACTATAGCTACAGGCAATAATGTGAATGAATCCTAAAAACAATGTCAAGTGGAAGAGATCCCTCACAAAGTAGCATATATTATATGATTCTCTTTATGGAACGTTCAAAAGCAGATAAAATTAAACTGCTTTTAAGAGATGCATATTTAAGTGATAAATCCATTAAGAAAAGCAAGAAAAATGAATACCATAAAAGTCAGAATAATGGTTTCTTTAGGGAAGAATGTAAGATTGTGATTAGAAAGGGACTATGGGTGGGGACTTTCTGAGGTGTCTACAATATATTATTTCATTTTGTTTTTCCTTTAAACATCATTCTTATTGAGGTTTAACTCACATTTAATAAAATGAATGTAACACTTTACATATACATAATGTATATATATATGTATGTAATGTATAACGTAAAACTTATGTTACCTATGCAGATGTTGACTTTATAATAACCCATTAAACTGTACATTTGTGTTCTATGCAAAAAATGTGCTATATTTTACAGTTTAAAAAGATAAAAATAGAGTTGGAGTACAGCAGAGGATCTTGGGAATCAGGCTGCATCAAAGGTGAACATGAACTAGCAATTAGGGCTCTGTTAAAAACAATGAACACATGTAGGAAAATAAGAGTGAAGTAGACAAGAAATTTTTCCAGCTTATGTGTGGCAACATCACTGGGTGGGCTAGTGGTCAGATCCCCAATTGCCAAGGCAGATCCTAAACTTGGGCATTATGACATATGAGCTTTTCCCCTTGAGAGCAGAAAGCAGATGAGCCCAAGAGAAGGTAGGCTTGACTCCAACAAAACTACGAAGAAGATGAAGCCTTAAACACTTTACCCCATGTGTGCTCGTCCCTTTCTTGTGCTCTGCTTCTCCACAGCGTCTTTGGACACTCAGCAGCCTGTGCGCTTATTCCCCTTCCTGTCATATACCCATATCCAAAGTCAAGGCAGGTCTAAAGACCAGCTTTGTTGACTCCTGGTCTAGTCAATGGTGTTTCTATCATATCACAGTGACCAAAGTTATTTGTACCTTAACATTTATCTCTGATTATGAATGAAAGGTTTTGTATCCTATGAAAGAAATTTCTGTCACCAGTGACTGGTTGTATGAGGTGTATTTTGGGTGGAGTGGGCCTTCCTGCCCCTGAAATAGCACACTGTAAGCTCTGATAGAGAAGAAGCTCTGGAGAGAAGGTGTCAGGTAACTTCAAAAAAATCACCCCAGGTGATTCAGATATGACAACCTGTATCCTGTATGACAACATGCCTTCTCTCCACACCCCAACCCTTGTTGAGAACCACCCACTTCCAGGAAGGCCACTCACTGAGCAGATATAATATCTATCCATGCATTCATTCATTCATTCATTTAACAACTATTTCTTAAGCTCTAACATGTGTCTGGCCCTGGGCTAGCACTGATGATTCAGGGTTGAATGAAAACAGGCATGGACCCTGCCTTCTTGGAATGGTTTAGTGCAAGACACACATTAATGAAATCAAACAGATAAATGTAAACTCACCAGTCAGGTAAGTGTTGTAAAGCTAGATTTACTCATCAAGAAGAGAGGTGAACTGAGAAGTAGCTTAATAATTATAATTTTCAGATATAAGCTGAGGAAATTATATGGAGATTGGCTAGCTAATTTACATAAGAAAATACATAAAAATGATGTTAAAAAGGAGGTTTATGTAGCATAAAGAATTTAATGTAATCATTATCAGAGGGCCTGCTCTAGGCCTGGCATGGTATTAAGTGATGTATAGATAAATATATGCATATATATAAATGTATATATACATTTATGTATATATCACTTAAAATAGTGATTATATATGTATATGTATGCATAACGATGAGTGATTATATATCAATATTTATTAAACTCATATATATATTAATAAACCCTCACAGAACCCTACAGAGATAAGAAATTAAGACTCAGAGATTAGGACTTCCCTGTTGGTCTAGTGACTAAGACTCCACACTCCCAATGCCGGGGGCTCGTGTTCGATCCCTGGTCAGGGAACTAGATCCCACATGCCACAACTAAGAGTTCGCATGCCACAACTAAAAGATCCCACAAGCTGCAACTAAGACCCGGCGCAGCCAAATAAATAAATAAATATTTAAAAAACCCCAAACCTCAGAGGTTATATCACCTAAGGTCATACAGCTAACATATATAGTTTAATAACACTTTATTGATATATAATTCACAAAGGATAAAATTCACCTTTTTAAAGTGCACAATTCAGTAGTTTTAATATATTTGCAGAGTCACAAACTCCTACTATCTAATTTTAGATCCTTTTCATCACCCCAGAAAGAAACCCTGTACACACGAGCTTTCACTCCTTATTCCTCCTCGTTCCAGCCAATCTGTACTTTCTTTCCATATGGATTTGCCTGTTCTGGACGTTTCATATAAATGGGATCATACAATATGCAGCCTTTTTGTGTCTGGCTTCTTTGCATATTATTTTCAAGAGCTATTCATGTTATAGCATATATCAGTACTTCATTTCTTTTTATTGTGAAAAAATATTCCTTTATAAGGATATAGCACATTTTATTTAAACATTTATCAGTTTGGCAGTCCAGTTGATGGACATCTGGGTTGTTTCCGCCTTTTGGCTATTGTGGATAATGCTGCTATGAGCATTTGTGTACCAGTTTTGTGTGGACATATGTTTTGATTTCTCTTGAGTACAGCTAAGAGGTGGAATTTCTGGGTCACATGACAACTCTACTTCACCCTTTAAGGAAGTGTTAGACTATTTTCTACAGTGGATGTACCACTGTACCTTCCCACCAGCAGCATATAAGGGTTCTAACTTCTCTGCATCCATAATAGTATGTACTATTTTTGGTGATAGCCATTCTTGTGAGTGTGAAGTGGTATTTCACTGTGATTTTTTTTTTTTTTTTTTTTTTTTTTTGCGGTACGCGGGCCTCTCACTGTTGTGGCCTCTCCCGTTGCGGAGCGCGGGCTCCGGACGCGCAGGCTCAGCGGCCATGACTCACGGGCCCAACCACTCGGCGGCATGTGGGATCTTCCCGGACCAGGGCACGAACCCGTGTCCCCTGCATCGGCAGGCGGACTCTCAACCACTGCGCCACCAGGGAAGCCCCTTTCACTGTGATTTTGATTTGCATTTTCTTAATGGCTAATGATGCTGAATACCTTTTCACGTGCCTATTGACAGAATACTATGTATGATATGATAGATTTTTTAAAATGTAAGATACCGACACTCACAAACAATTACATAAAAAGCACAAGACAACTGTGCACCAAACTGTTAGTGTGGGTATAGCTGAAGAATAGGATCATGGGAGATGTTCACTTCTTAAGTTCTATATTCTACATTGTTAATTTTTATAGCAACAGACATAGATTTCTTTTATGATTAGAACAAAACACAGTTAATAAACAAACAAACAAATAAACAGCAAACAGAGAGAGATAGACCACCTCTAACCCTGAGGTGCCAGGAGCAATTCTCAGCCACTATGCTCCTTTCTTCTTGTGTTCAAAAGTGCAAGAAAGTGGGGAGGGAGGATGGTTAAATGATTTCCTGAGCTGTGTTTTGGAATTCATTTCCCATGGTAACAATGTTATAAAATCATGGTGAATTTCCAAGGCTAGCCTATTCTGTTGTAGGTTAGATATAGTCTTCTGAGGCTATCTTGTATACCTACCTACCAAATTTAGTATTGATCCCAAGAGTGTGTGTATATATGTATGTTTGTATATATATATATATATATATATATATATATATATATATATATATATATATATTCCAGTGTCCAAATGCCCAGCTTTGGGGATGCATCCTTCCAATCAGTAAAGAACTGCCTAGACAAGTAAATCTTGAATAGATACAAGATTTTGACTGTGAATGTGGCATGTTATGGCAATATGGTCAATGTTTTTCATTTTCTTTCACCATAGAATGTTTCTTTCATTTCTCACTTGCTACCAGTGTAGCTCAAGAAGGCAATTATATTTCCATTTTAGTATCATGAGAAAATTGATAACAGAATGCATAAATCTTCTGAATGTATAATACTTTCTTTTTTCGGTACGCGGGCCTCTCACTGTTGTGACCTCTCCCGTTGCGGAGCACAGGCTCCGGACGCGCAGGCTCAGTGGCCATGGCTCACGGGCCCAGCCGCTCCGCGGCATGTGGGATCTTCCCGGACTGGGGCACGAACCCGTGTCCCCTGCATCGGCAGGCGGACTCTCAACCACTGCGCCACCAGAGAAGCCCCTACTTTCTTATTTTTGTACACCTCAATTTTTTAAAATATGAAGAAAATAAGCAGTTGTTTTGCGAATGGACTTTTTTTCCCCCCGGTGTTTATCCTGAAGTGAGTATTTATGGTCTAGATAGAATCCCTTGAAAATAGAAATGTTGTCACATTCTTGTTTATATGTGACACTTTTAAAATTACAAATGGCAGGAAATGCTAATTTAAAACTAACTCTGAAACATAAGTTCAGAGAAGCTTAGTTTAGAATTTATTTATAGCTTGAAAACTTTGAGGGAATATTTCAGTCCATTTATTATTCACTGAGACTGTTGAAAATTTATATGATGATTATTTTGATTCCATCTCTAGGCAGAAGTTTACTTTGAATGGAAAAAAAACCCCAACAATATCTAAGGTTATTAAAATGCCATGCATATAAGCATCCAGGCTCCATTTGCAATTTGCATATGTATATGGGGTATGATGTATGTGCTGTGCACACACACACACTCCTTAAAATTACACGGATTAGGGGCTTCCCTGGTGGCGCAGTGGTTGAGAGTCCGCCTACCGATGCAGGGGACACGGGTTTGTGCCCCGGTCTGGGAAGATCCCACATGCCGCGGAGCGGCTAGGCCTGTGAGCCATGGCCGCTGAGACTGCGCGTCCCGAGCCTGTGCTCCGCAATGGGAGAGGCCACAGCAGTGAGAGGCCCGCGTACCACACACACACAAAAAAAAATTACACGGATTATTTACAAATAATATCCTTCCCTTCCATGTTAGTGCAGTAATATTAGTCAGTTAGATGGTCGTTCTGTGAGACTCTGCAAGCATCTTGCTAATGACTAGTTTTATATCCTGACTCCACTGTTTGGGGCCCACACCAGTTTGCCCACATTCAGACAGTGAGCTAGTGACAGGCTCTATGGAGAACAGAGTAGCTCTCTGTCCGAAGAATTCCGGCACCAGGAAGAACACATATGCACTGTATACTTTGAGTATTTTTCTATGACTCAGTATAAATGTGTACATTCATAGTCTCATGAGCGCATGTCTGTAAATAGGAGGTTCTCAATAGCCTCATGCATTTTGCTCACTAGCCAGTGAGTTCTCTGGTATATTTTATAAATCCTCTACTATTCCTGGATAGGAAGTACTAAATTTCTGAGGTTTTGAAAAACATCATGTTTCACTTAAACAGTGTAGGGATTATCCCAGGGTTACGTATATTATTTTTTAAGGTTTTTGATTTTAACTTTTATTATTTAAAAAAAATGACATAAGTAATGCATGCTCATAGTGAAAACATAAAATACAAGTAAGTAAAAAGGAAAAAATATCACACCTGATCCCAGCACCTGGAGATGATAGCAACCATAATAAATTTGATGTATACGTCTTTGGATTTTTTATGTACCTCTGTATACATATGTAATTTTTTACAAAAATAGAGTATCAGGCAGATGTCTTAAAATCTTCAAACCCGGGCTTCCCTGGTGGCGCTGTGGTTGAGAGTCCGCCTGCCGATGCAGGGGACACAGGTTCATGCCCCAGTCTGGGAAGATCCCACATGCCGCGGAGCGGCTGGGCCCGTGAACCATGGCCGCCGAGCCTGCGTGTCCGGAGCCAGTGCTCCGCAACGGGAGAGGCCACAACTGTGAGAGGCCCGCATACCGCAAAAAAAAAAAAAAAAAAAAAAAAATCTTCAAACCCTGCTTTTAAAATTTAATATACCATAGATACCTTTCCATTTCCAACATAATATTTAATGACAGTGAGCCAGGGGGATTCTAGTTACATGGGACTGGGGATTCTTGGCCCCAAAGACCTCGGCTCACTCCAGGGCCTGATCTCCTGAGGGGAATGGGCTGCACCACTGTGGCATCGAAAGGTAGCCAAGGGCCGGTTGTTTCAGGTGGCTGGATGTCCACATGAATGTGTGTGTGTGTGACTTCATAGTGTGAAACTGAGTTGGGGGCAGAAAGAAGTACAGACTACAGGCCAGGGACCAGGGACCGAGGGTCAGGGTCTGGGGTTGGATATCTGCACACTACCATTGGCAGTTCTGAATGCAATCCTGTTTTCCAGATAATTTTGAAGCCACCTTTTTCAAGGTAGAATATATTTAATTTAATATCTGTTTGTTTGATTGCTTTTGTAACATCAAAATATTTTGTACATGGTAGGTATATGGTCTTCCATTTGTACTCAAGGTGGGCCCCAAATCTGTTAACAGCAGGCCTGAATATGCATACTCTATGACTTCTAAGTTTCTAGAATGTATATTTTGTTTTGTTTAATAATTTACCTTAAAAAAAAAATTTACCTTTTCCTTATGAATGAAAGGTGGTCGTACCTATAAGTGCGTATTTATTGACTACTTAAGTTTCAATTTAATATATTTGTTAAAGCGTTACCATATTCTACACTCCACTGGGTACAGGGACAAGAGATAAGAATACATAGCCAGACGCTTGTGGCGCTCACAATCTCCTGGGATCTCAGACATGATGACGTGCATCAATCAACTGTGGACTCGGGCACAGAAGCCACAGAGAGAAAGAAGGAAAACACTGCAGATCAGGGTCCTGGGATCAGTTGATTAACCTGGCCAACTATAACCCACAGAAATCTTCAAAAGAGTAGAAACCGTTCCATCCAACATAAATTGTTGTAAACTTTCTAAATAGTTTAGATTTTTTGATAAATTTGGGTAATTGGTCCCTTGAAAAAGTAATCATTCAGGAATTCCCTTTCAGCAAATGATTTTTAACTAGCTGGCTCACTTCCTTGAGGGGAAGCTCTGTTCAGGCTGAGATATAAAGAATGCATAGGAGTTTGAAGGGGAAGGAACGCGGAGAATTGATGAAAAAAGATATTCTGTGAAGAGGGAACAGCACATGGGTCATCTTGGAGGTATGGAGTGGAAAGGCATCTTCTGAGAATGATAAGTATTTAGAAGTGCTAAAATAAAAAGAGTGAGATGGGGAAGCAAAAGTAGACAAAGCTGGAGAGAGAGGGCTGCTGTCTGGAGGGCTTTGTGGCCCTAGGTCCCATGGAGCCTTATCCTATAGAAAATGGAAGCCGTTGAAGGGTTTGAAACCAGGAATGAGAACATTAGAGTTGAATTTTCGATAGATCATTATGGCAACACAGGAAGAACTGAAGGTGAGTAGTCTGGAAGGAGGGAGTTCACTGCTGAGAAGGTAGAGTACACTAGGGTCATGATGAGGGCAAGTTCTGAATTCAGACTGCTGGGATTCAGCACCTACTTCTCTATCTTAGCAGCTGTGTGTTTGGGCAAGCCTTTTTAGCCTCTCTGTTGACCTGGTTTCCTCATCTGTAGAATGCAAATCATAATAGCTGTGAAGTTTAAAGGAAACAATACCTATAAAGCACTCTGGGCAGAGCCTGCAATATAGAAAGCTCTCAATACATGCTAGCTATTATTAAAATATAACAATGATTATCTTTCAGTAGCTTATAAGAAAGATAAGGATGGTCCGAACCAAGGTACAGGCAGTGGAAATTGTGAGGAGGGGGATGTAGATGAGAAGGATAAAGAGTGGATTTGACAGTTTAATTAAGAAAGGAGGAGTGTATAACCAGCTTGAATGACTTAGTGGAGGGTGTTGGTATCAAAAATGTAGGGAAAGGTAGGAGCAGGGACAAGTTGGGTGGTGGAAGATAATGAAATGTGTTTCAGTAATGTTGAGTTTTAGATACTTGTGGGTCATGAAGGTGGAGATGTCTAGAAGGTGGATGGACATGCAGGTCTGGAGCTCAAAGGATAGGTAAAAGCCACATGAGCCGATTGCTAGGGTAACAGACTCATTGACCAGAAATAGCTGCACTGATGTACAAAAGTTATTTCATCTATTTGGCCCTTGATGCATGATTTCTTAGTGCCCAGAAGGGAGGGCACCTTAATAGTTATGTCAGGTACAACTTCCTTCATAAAGTCTTTGCTGATCAACCCATTGGGTAGGGGCTCTTTACTCTGAGATATTTTGTTATAGACTGGATATTTATGTCCCCTCCAAATTCATATTTTGAAGTCCTAACCCCTAATGTGATGGTATTACAGATGGGGCCTTTGAGAGGTAATTAGAATTAGATGAGATCTTGAAGCTGGGGTGCTGGTCTGATGGGATCAGTGTCCTTATAAGAAGAGACACCAGGGAGCTTGCTCTCTCTTCATGTGTACTCAGGAAAGGCCATGTGAGTCCCCAGTAAGAAGGCAGCTATCTATAAACCAAGAAGAGAGCTCTCACCAGAAACCAACACTGCTGGACCCTGATCTGGGACTTCTAGCTTCCAGAACTGTGAGAAAGTAAATTTTTGATGTTTAAGCCACCCAGTCTACTTTGTTACAGCAGCCTGAGCTGACTAAAACATTCTTGTATAAAGGAATCTTTGTATTTCCGTTACGGGTCAGCCCTTCTTTGCCTCTAATAATGTATGTTTTCTAGTACTTTTAGTTATAGGCAGCTTGAGGGCAAGTCCTTTGTCATACTTATGTTCCCTGCAGTGCCCTGTACAAGGTTTTGCTCCTGGTAGATGTTCAATAAACATCTGATGACCTGAGGTCAGCTTGGAAAGACTCAAGGTCAGACAGCATTGTGTGAAGAGGATCACAGAGAATGTGCTTGGGGCAGGGTAGTAGGCAGAATTCTGGGGCAAAATTCAAGACTGGAGTTTAGGTGGAAACTAAAGTTTCAATACGAAATTTGGAAATAAGAAAGAAAAGATTAGAGTTTCCCAAAGATCAGCGGGAAGAGTGAAATGGCCATCGTGTCCACATAATGCATATTTTTTCTTGAGCATTTTGCACTATGCAAGCCATTATATAATACTACATTTTGGCTTGAATGTTTGAAATTGACTTTGAAAAATCCTTACAGTTTTTGAGTTAGGACGTCTAAAGCAAA
The DNA here is from genome assembly GCF_963924675.1 of Phocoena phocoena. Taxonomy (NCBI): domain Eukaryota; kingdom Metazoa; phylum Chordata; class Mammalia; order Artiodactyla; family Phocoenidae; genus Phocoena; species Phocoena phocoena. The sequence continues at coordinate 31,865,050 of NC_089222.1, read as the reverse complement.
TGTGTTTCAAGTTTAAAATCAACAATGGTTTAGGTCCCTCATAATATATATTAGGAAACAACCAACTAACCAAAGAAAAATCCAACAATAATTTCCCTGCAAAGTGATAAAACGAAAAAAGAAAACAAAAACAGATTCTGTTTACCGCACTTCAACTTCTCATCAACTCTAGTGGGAGTCATTTAAAGTTGACTGAATGTTCTTTTTTTTTTTTAAACTACCTTATTCTTTTATTATTTAAATTTATTTATTTATTGGCTGCGATGGGTCTTCGTTGCTGTGCGCATGCTTTCTCTAGTTGCCACTACTCTTCTTCGCGGTGCGTGGGCTTCTCACTGCTGTGGCTTCTCTTGTGGAGCTCTAGAGCTCAGGCTCAGTAGTTGTAGTGCACGGGCTTGGTTGCTCCATGGCATGTGGGATCTTCCTGGACCAGGGTTTGAACCCGTGTTCCCTGCATTGGTAGGTGGATTCTTAACCACTGCGCCACCAGGGAAGTCCTGACTGCATGTTCTTAAATGGAGACTTGTGGGGGTAATGCTGTGAGTTTGTGTGCTCTCTGTGGGATGTCATAATTCTGGAGATCATGGTAGAAAACACAGGGAACTTGCCCCCAAATGTCTCCAGACACCCCTCTGTGAGGATGGGAGAAGCTTTATTTATTTTTTTCTGGAGCATTATCCACTACCATCATGCCACTCTTCTGCTACCAGAAGCAGGACTTTCTAGCGTCATCCTCTCTCAAGCCCAAGAGTACAGAGGATAAATGTAGAATATATTTGTGTTGACCTATAACCTAAGAGAAACCAGAGTTACATGGATCAGCGGACATTACTTACAACCTGGAGCTGCAGGAGCTCTTAGACTTGAACTCTCCAGTATGGGAGCCACTTGCCACATTTAGCTGATGGGCACTTGAAACTTGGCTAGTCTGAATTGAGGTGTGTTGTGAGTACAAAACACACACCAGATTTCAGTGGCTTAGTTAAAAAAAAAAAAAAAAGGAGGAGAATGTAAAAGAACTCATTAGTACTTGCTTACATGGATTGCAGGTTGAAATGATATTTTGGATATATTAGGCTAAATCAAATAGATTATTAAAATTATTTTTATGTGTTTTTAATTTGGCACTGAGAAAACCTAAGATTACATATGTGGGTCACATTATATTTCTGCTGGAGACAGTCTAAGCCCTACACCATCAAGGGGTAGATATGCATCCTGGCCTTGATAAGATGTAGAGCTTACAGGAATTTGTCTTTTCTCACGTGAATCATGCCCAGCTATGTATAGATGCAGTTTTATTGTTTGTGTAATAGCCCTCTGTACATCCAGAGAATCTTTCATCTGAGGATCTCAAGCATTAATTAATTTTCATTGAATGGCTGGGGAAGACTGGTATTCTTAGTTCTATTTTACAGATGAGAAAACTGAGGCATGGGGAGATTTAAATGATTTGCCCAGGGCTACCCAGGGTAGAGTGGCAGAGCTCAGAATAGAAGTGTGATTCATAATTAATCACACATCTAGCTAGCAAACAATATATTTTTCTTCCTGATTAGGTAAAATTCTTCAAGGTAGAGGCTATGCTTTTAAAATGCTATTTCTTAGTGACATTTGCAGCAACATGGATGGACATAGAGATTATCATACTAAGTGAAGTCAGACAGAGAAAGACAAATACCACATGATATGACGTAGCTGTGGAATCTAAAATATGATACAAATGAGCTTATTTACAAGACAGACTCACAGACATAGAAAACCAACTTATGGTTACCAAAGGGGAAAGGGAAGGATAAATTAGGAGTTTGGCATTGGCAGATACAAACTACTATATATAAAATAAACAACAAGGACCTACTGTATGGCACAGGGAACTATACTCAATATCCTGTAATAAACCATAATGGAAAAAGGAAAAAAAATATGTATCTGAGTCACTTTGCTGTATATAAGAAACTAACGCAACATTATAAATCAACTATACTTCAGTTAAAAACATTCTGTTTCCAGCTAGTAAAACACTGAATGCTCAGTGAACATCACACAACAGCAGTAGTCATTGCTACCAGATTTAACAAGTTGTGGCATTAACAATTAAGTACAAAAGAAGTAAATAAATGTCCTTTTAAGATTGTTTGCAATGTTTCATACTCTGGGGGAAGGAACGGTTGTTACCCCTTACTTTGGAGGCAGATAAATAAATCTCACCTTTGATTAGTTCATTTGTTTTTAAAACTAGGTTTCCTGGGTCTTACTTTGATATTTTGAAGAGAAGACACTTCAAGCAAGTGCATGTTGGTCTACATTTGGATTCCAGATGGGCAGAGGAGGGAAGAAGCTTTGGAACCCTTGGTGCTCCTACTAACTTTCTTCTATCATCTTCCACCTGTGATATGTTCTCCTTCTACAAGCTTAGGCATCAGAGCTCTGGAGAGTGAGTTTTCTCAAAAGAGTGTACCTTTGGGCTTCCCTGGTGGCGCAGTGGTTGAGAGTCCGCCTGCCGATGCAAGGGACACGGGGTTCGTGCCCCGGTCTGGGAAAATCCTACATGCCGCGGAGTGGCTGGGTCCGTGAGCCATGGCCGCTGAGCCTGCGCGTCTGGAGCCTGTGCTCCGCAACAGGAGAGGCCACAACAGTGAGAGGCACGCGTACCGCAAAAAAAAAAAAAAAAAAGTGTACCTTTAACAAACTTATTTTGGAGGGAAGACCGTCCAAAACAGGCATCAGGCTATTCAGGCAAAAACCTCATGAAGTGAACAGTATTTTTCCTAGTCTTCATATTAATTTTTCTTGTGCTAAGTAGGAGAGAAAAAAGAGAATAAAATCTACTACCACCTTGTGATTACATTCCCTTTGACGGAGAGTGATTTTCAAAGTCATTCTAAAATAATGCACCACTAGGAGCTTCCCTGGTGGCGCAGTGGTTGAGAGTCCGCCTGCTGATGCAGGGGACATGGGTTCGTGCCCCGGTCCGGCATCGGGAGAGGCCACAGAAGTGAGAGGCCTGCGTACCGCAAAACAAAACAAAACAAAAAAAAGTAATGCACCACTAAAGTACATGAGTTTACGAGTAAAATTAGAGTTACAGAGATGATTGGTTCATTTTTTCAATAATACATACCCTCTATTAGGTATTTCAAAAATATTTATTGTGAGTGCATGAATGAAAGGTTTCTACATCCCCCAATTCTGTTCCTTGTAAAAATTATTTGAATAAAATGTAATATTTTTCAAGAATGGTTGAAGGACGTTCATTTT